>NC_067121.1:1729854-1788062 GCF_021347895.1 Acanthochromis polyacanthus | reverse complement strand
AATACGAAACAAGAAGATTTTCTTTAGCATTGGACATAAAAATGTCTAAAACAACAAGAGAAAAAGAAATCCATGTTGTTACAAAGATGATGAACTTAACTGAAAAAGAAAACCCGTCTGAGGATGAAGCCAGAGAACTTGTTTCACTTCAATCTGCATTGGGTTTAATTTATGAAGAAACAACCAACATATACAGAAACAACACAACATGTACAGAAACAACACAACATGTACAGAAACAACACAACATGTACAGAAACAACACAACATGTACAGAAACAACACAACATGTACAGAAACAACACAACATGTACAGAAACAACACAACATGTACAGAAACAACACAACATATACAGAAACAACACATATACAGAAACAACACATACAGCACAGAAACAACACAACATGTACAGAAACAACACAACATGTACAGAAACAACACAACATGTACAGAAACAACACAACATGTACAGAAACAACACAGCACAGAAACAACACAACATGTACAGAAACAACACAACATGTACAGAAACAACACAACATGTACAGAAACAACACATACAGCACAGAAACAACACAACATGTACAGAAACAACACAACATGTACAGAAACAACACAACATGTACAGAAACAACACAACATGTACAGAAACAACACATACAGCACAGAAACAACACAACATGTACAGAAACAACACAACATATACAGAAACAACACAACATGTACAGAAACAACACAACATATACAGAAACAACACAACATGTACAGAAACAACACAACATGTACAGAAACAACACAACATATACAGAAACAACACAACATATACAGAAACAACACAACATGTACAGAAACAACACAACATGTACAGAAACAACACAACATATACAGAAACAACACAACATGTACAGAAACAACACAACATATACAGAAACAACACAACATATACAGAAACAACACAACATATACAGAAACAACACAACATGTACAGAAACAACACAACATGTACAGAAACAACACAACATATACAGAAACAACACAACATGTACAGAAACAACACATATATACAGAAACAACACAACATGTACAGAAACAACACACATGTACAGAAACAACACAACATATACAGAAACAACACAACATGTACAGAAACAACACAACATGTACAGAAACAACACATATACAGAAACAACACAACATGTACAGAAACAACACAACATGTACAGAAACAACACAACATATACAGAAACAACACAACATATACAGAAACAACACAACATGTACAGAAACAACACAACATGTACAGAAACAACACAACATGTACAGAAACAACACAACATGTACAGAAACAACACATATACAGAAACAACACAACATGTACAGAAACAACACAACATGTACAGAAACAACACAACATGTACAGAAACAACACAACATGTACAGAAACACACAATATACAGAAACAACACAACATGTACAGAAACAACACATATACAGAAACAACACAACATGTACAGAAACAACACAACATGTACAGAAACAACACAACATATACAGAAACAACACAACATATACAGAACAACACAACATATACAGAAACAACACAACATATACAGAAACAACACAACATGTACAGAAACAACACTATACAGAAACAACACAACATATACAGAAACACACAACATGCACAGAAACAACACAACATGTACAGAAACAACACAACATGTACAGAAACAACACAATATGTACAGAAACAACACAACATGTACAGAAACAACACAACATATACAGAAACAAACAATGTACAGAAACAACACAACATGTACAGAAACAACACAACATGTACAGAAACAACACAACATGTACAGAAACAACACAACTTATACAGGAACAACACAACTTATACAGAAACAACACAACTTATACAGAAACAACACAACTTATACAGGAACAACACATTATACAGAAACAACACAACATATACAGAAACAACACAACATGTACAGAAACAACACAACATATACAGAAACAACACAACATATACAGAAACAACACAATATGTACAGAAACAACACAACATGTACAGAAACAACACAACATGTACAGAAACAACAACTTATACAGGAACAACACAACTTATACAGGAACAACACAACTTATACAGAAACAACACAACTTATACAGAAACAACACAACTTATACAGGAACAACACAACTTATACAGGAACAACACAACTTATACAGAAACAACACAACATATACAGAAACAACACAACATGTACAGAAACAACACAACATATACAGAAACAACACAACATGTACAGGAACACAAACTTATACAGAAACAACACAAATTATACAGGAACAACACACTTATACAGAAACAACACAACTTATACAGGAACAACACAACATATACAGGAACAACACAACATATACAGAAACAACACACATATACAGAAACAACACAACATGTACAGAAACAACACAACTTATACAGGAACAACACAACTTATACAGAAACAACACAACTTATACAGGAACAACACAACTTATACAGAAACAACACAACATATACAGGAACAACACAACTATACAGAAACAACACAACATATACAGAACAACAACATGTACAGAAACAACACAACTTATACAGGAACAACACAACTTATACAGAAACAACACAACTTATACAGGAACAACACAACTTATACAGAAAAACACAACATGTACAGAAAACACAAATTATACAGAAACAACACAACATGTACAGAAACAACACAAATTATACAGAAACAACACAACATGTACAGAAACAACACAACTTATACAGGAACAACACAACTTATACAGGAACAACACAACTTATACAGGAACAACACAACTTATACAGAAACAACACAACTTATACAGGAACAACACAACTTATACAGGAACAACACTTATACAGGAACAACACAACTTATACAGGAACAACACAACTTATACAGAACAACACAACTTATACAGGAACAACACAACACATACAGAACAACACAACATGTACAGGAACAACACAACTTATACAGAAACAACACAAATTATACAGAAACAACACAACATGTACAGAAACAACACAACATATACAGAAACAACACAACTATACAGGAAACACAACTTATACAGCACAGAAACACAACACATACAGAAACAACACAACATGTACAGGAACAACACAACTTATACAGAAACAACACAAATTATACAGAACAACACAACATGTACAGAAACAACACAACATATACAGAACAACACAACATACAGGAACAACACAAATTATACAGGAACAACACAACTTATACAGGAACAACACAACATGTACAGGAACAACACAACTTATACAGGAACAACACAACTTATACAGGAACAACACAACTTATACAGGAACAACACAACTTATACAGAAACAACACAACTTATACAGGAACAACACAACACGTACAGAAACAACACAACTTATACAGGAACAACACACTTATACAGGAACAACACAACTTATACAGGAACAACACAACTTATACAGGAACAACACAACTTATACAGGAACAACACAACTTATACAGAAACAACACTTATACAGGAACAACACAACATGTACAGGAACAACACAACATATACAGCACAGAAACAACACAACATACAGAAACAACACAACTTATACAGCACAGAACAACACAACACATACAGAAACAACACAACATGTACAGAAACAACACAACTTATACAGAAACAACACAACTTATACAGAACAACACAACTTATACAGAAACAACACACATATACAGAAACAAACAACTTATACAGCACAGAAACAACACAACATGTACAGAAACAACACAACTTATACAGGAACAACACAACTTATACAGGAACAACACAACTTATACAGAAACAACACAACTTATACAGGAACAACACAACTGTACAGGAACAACACAACTTATACAGGAACAACAACTTATACAGGAACAACACAACTTATACAGAACAACACAACTTATACAGGAACAACACAACATGTACAGGAACAACACAACATACACACAGAAACAACACAACATACAGAACAACACAACTTATACAGCAGAAACAACACAAACATACAGAAACAAACAACTTACAGAAACAACACAACTTATACAGAAACACAACTTATACAGAAACAACACAACATATACAGAAACAACACAACTTATACAGCAGAAACAACACAACATGTACAGAAACAACACAACTTATACAGGAACAACACAACTTATACAGGAACAACACAACGTACAGAAAACACAACTTATACAGGAACAACACAACTTACACAGGAACAACACAACTTACACAGGAACAACACAACTTATACAGGAACAACACAACATACAGGAACAACACAACATGTACAGGAAACACAACTTATACAGGAACAACACAACTTATACAGAAACAACACAACTTATACAGAAACAACACAACTTATACAGGAACAACACAACTTACACAGGAACAACACAACTTACACAGGAACAACACAACTTATACAGGAACAACACAAATTATACAGGAACAACACAACTTATACAGGAACACACAACATGTACAGGAAACAAACATGTACAGGAACAACACAACATGTACAGGAACAACACATGTACAGAACAACACAACATGTACAGAAACAACACAACATGTACAGAACAACACAACATGTACAGGAACAACACAACTTATACAGGAACAACACAACATGTACAGAAACAACACAACTTATACAGGAACAACACAACTTATACAGGAACAACACAACTCATACAGGAACAACACAACTGATACAGGAACAACACAACTTATACAGGAACAACACAACTTATACAGGAACAACACAACTTATACAGAAACAACACAACATTACAGGAACAACACAACATGTACAGGAACAACACAACTTATACAGAAACAACACAACATTACAGGAACAACACAACTTATACAGAAACAACACAACATATACAGGAAACAACACAACTTATACAGAAACAACACAACTTATACAGGAACAACACAACTTATACAGGAACAACACAACTTATACAGAAACAACACAACTTATACAGGAACAACAACATGTACAGAAACAACACAACATGTACAGAAACAACACAACTTATACAGGAACAACACAACTTATACAGAACAACACAACTTATACAGGAACAACACAACTTATACAGAAACAAACAACATGTACAGGAACAACACACTTATACAGGAACAACACAACTTATACAGGAACAACACAACTTATACAGGAACAACACAACATGTACAGGAACAACACAACTTATACAGGAACAACACAACTTATACAGGAACAACACAACATGTACAGGAACAACACAACATGTACAGAAACACAACTTATACAGGAACAACACAACTTATACAGAACAACACAACTTATACAGGAACAACACAACTTATACAGGAACAACACAACTTATACAGAAACAACACAACTTATACAGGAACAACACAACATGTACAGAAACAACACAACATGTACAGAACAACACAACTTATACAGGAACAACACAACTTATACAGGAACAACACAACATGTACAGGAACAACACAACTTATACAGAAACAACACAACATGTACAGGAAACACAACTTATACAGGAACAACACAACTTATACAGGAACAACACAACTTATACAGGAACAACACAACATGTACAGGAACAACACAACTTATACAGGAACAACACAACTTATACAGGAACACACAACATGTACAGGAACAACACAATGTACAGGAACACACAACTTGTACAGAAACAACACAACTTATACAGGAAACAAACAACATGTACAGGACAACAACTTGTACAGAACAAACAACATGTACAGGAACAACACAACTTGTACAGAAACAACACAACTGTACAGAAACAACACAACATGTACAGGAACAACACAACTTATACAGAAACAACACACATGTACAGAAACACTTACAGGAACAACACAACTTATACAGAACAAACAACTTATACAGAAACAACACAACTTATACAGGAACAACACAACTTATACAGAACAACAACTTTCAGGATTATACAGAAACAACACAACTTACAGTACACAATTATACAAACAAACAACTTACACAGAAACAAAACCGAATTGTACAAATCTTGCTTTGATCAGGGACTATTATGGATCAATCAGTTTAATCGACGAAAAAGGACAAATCTACCGTACAACCAGTTTATTAACAATACCATCTCACAATCTCACAAACGAATACACTACAATTTCCAACACAATACAATAAAAATTCTGCAAGCTCCTGAAAGGTTCCACCCTCTGACTTCAGAAAATGAGGCCAAATATCATACATAACATAGATTACAACCAAAGTCTGCTCAAATAAATTCATCAGGAATCTCAATTCACCCGTCTTCAATCGACCGTGCAGCCAACTCTGACTGGAGTTCACTGTACGGGAAATAAACTGGCTGGTTGGAGAGAAGCTGCTCACTGTTCACAATAAGGTCCAAAGAAAATATCATACAGAATCTGTCACAATGTATATCCGTAAAAAAACCCGGAGAGGTTTAAATTAAATATAGACTATAACTGACTTTGCCAAACAGAACCAGAAACCATCATCCACCTCTTTAATCAATGCTCATACAGTAAAACCTCTGGAATCATCTTACAAAACCTAATCCAGAACAAAACCAGACACAGGATCAGCCTCCAGGAGAGCCACATCCTCTTTACTTTGAAAATCCCTCCATAACTCACGATCTTTCCCTTTTGTTAGTTTATCATCATGCTGGGTGAATTTCATATTCACAAAACAAAATGGGCAAAGAAAAAACAAATGGAAAATACTTTTAAAATGAACGAAACAATACTTTAATACAATAACATCATCATCAAACGGCAACAGACATAAAAATATCAGACTTGTTTATTAAATACTTCAAATTCCCTGATTTAATATAAATTTGTTTATGTATTAATTATTAGTGAATTTCATCCTCTTCTGCTCACAAATATGGACGAATATGATCTGTTACCATATGGTTGTAATTCTCCCTTTATATGACTCTTTGTGTTTGCACTGTAATATGAATAAGTTGTTGTTTCCATTTTGTGTTATTCTCTATGCCATTCTCAGTTAACACCCTGTATAACCTCTTTGTGTTAAAAGATAAATAAAAAGTGTGCAGGGGCCCGGACGTGTGCGTCCACACCATTTCCGGTGGTCACCATGGGAACCAAATATGTAATTTAAGATGGCAAATGGAATCATTAACTCCTA
The DNA here is from genome assembly GCF_021347895.1 of Acanthochromis polyacanthus. NCBI lineage: Eukaryota > Metazoa > Chordata > Actinopteri > Pomacentridae > Acanthochromis > Acanthochromis polyacanthus. Next base: position 1,780,695 of record NC_067121.1, on the reverse strand, counting down.
CACTCCCCCCTACTGATCTCCACTTGCACATCCCAATGAAAACAAAATCACCATAAGAACAGCAAAAATAAAAAAATAAAGAAAACAAAAAAAACAGATATGCGCTGTGAGAGCATCGTGGAACACTATATCAGGTATCAACTACATACAAGAATGCATGGAGGAAGATAAAGAAACAATACAGTACTGTTCACATTACCGATATCAAGCGTTCCAGTCAATGACCATTCCTGAAGAATTAGAATGACGCATCATAGTCCACCATGCGGTCATCTAGAAGAACTGACCCAAACATCAAGTCAACAGGCAGCCTAGGAGTTTAAAGAATTTTAAAATCAATATGGAGGTGCATGGGGAGCCAGTAGAGGGATTGGAGGATGGGAGTTACACGATTGAATTTCCGTGATCCTGTTAAAAGGTGAGCAGCAGCGTTCTGAACTAGCTGCAGTCTCGACAGTGAGATTTTGCTGAATCCTGAGTAAAGTGCACTAGGTAAAGCACCTACTCCGGTACAGCGTCCGTCTCTGGCCTTGATGCCCCGCCTCATCATGTACCCCCGTACAGAACGCTCTCTTTCAGTGCAAAGAGCACAACATACCGGTACATCTTCTCCCTGTAACGGCGTCCTTTGTAGCACACCTGATCTGACTGTGAGCTTTTCCCAATGCCTTACGATGCGCAAAGCATCAGCTGGTTCATGTGTACGTTCACGTCTAGACGGGCGCCTCCGACGCTCCACAAACTGAAGCACATGGCTCAAACACAGATCAACACACTGCATTGCTATCAATTTATCCCTCGGCATGGGACGAACCTCAGACAGCTCAGAAGGTTGGATGGGTTTAACAAGCTGAGACAGGAGGAAGACTTGGGGTAGCAGGTGCTCTTGGTCCAAAGACCGAACCAGAACTGCAGACACCATCTGCTGCGAGATGCACGAATCCACAGCCTGTGACCCAACATTTTTGGACGCCACAGTTGCTTGATGATGCGTCTGTAGCATTGCTTGAGGATCACAGGAATGGTGAAAAACATCCTGCACACAGAGTCCAGAGCGTTCGCTGCCTCCATGAGCGCACCATAAGGGACATTTGTGAGATGATGGAGCATGCTTGGATGCGCAAAAGGCTCATGACTGAGAGCATCCGCGACTACATCCTTAGGGTCTGGAATGTACTTGATGTCAAAGTCAAAAGGGGCAAGCTTCGCAACCTATCTTTGTTCACAGGCATCGAGTTTGGGCTTACTGATGATGTAGGTCAGTGGATTGTTGTCAGTCCACACAATGAAAGAGTGAGCTCTCAACCAGTGACTGCATTTATCACAAACAGCCCATTTAAGCACCAAAAACTCCAGTCTGTGGGCTGGATGGCGAGACTGTGCAAAGTTAAGAGACTTGCTGGCAAACGCTATTGGTTGAGCAACATCATCAACCTCTGCTAGCTGAGACAACACAGCACCAAGGCCAAAGGAGGAGGCATCAACGGACAGCAAAAATGGCTTGCTGAAGTCAGGGTGATCTGGAGTGGCGTTATCCAACAGAGTCCGTTTCAACTTTACAAAAGCTTCACTACATTCAGTTGTCCAGTCAGCAGAAGTGCACTTTCTGGTCACAGATGAACATCTTTTTCCTTTAGCGTGTCATGGTCTCTTCACGGCAGACGTCAGGGCAAACAGGGGCCTACTAATGTATGAGTATTCCTCAAAGAATTGCTGGTAAAATCCAACCACACCAAGAAACTAGGGATGCACCGATACCACTGTTTTCCAAAACGAGTAGTGTACGGGTACTTGCATTTGAGTACTCACGATACCGAGTACTTACGCCATTACACATAGTTATTTTGATTATTTTTTTTTAATTTTTCCGCAGATATCATCTGTTATTTGATTTTCTTGTACATGGGTGACTGTCACAAGTTTCACTGCAGTACAAACAAAATTTAACAAAATTGTCATATACTGACATTCAACATTAGTGCTTTTATAAACATTACACTGCCACACATATTGTAAGATTCCAGTAAAACATTGTCACATACTGAGTGCTGGCATTTAACAAAAGTGTTTTAAACATTCCACTGTCACACATCACCAAAAGACCTGAGTGTAAAATTGTGACTTTCTGCTTCTGTGGTTTTAACAGCTTTGCCACATATTTAACTTCAACATTTACTCAAAATATTCATTCAAGAACCAACATAAAACTGGCTGAGTATCTCAAGCGATCAACATGTCATCACAGCATCTGTCTGTGATGATTAAACTTACTTTGTGTAAGTGAGGGGCAGGTTCTTTTTGATCAAAAGAAGCTTCTCTGCATTTTCAGCTGTGAGTCTGTTGCGTTTTTCATCAACAATGTGGGACACTGAGCTGAACAGACGTTCACTGTCCACACTGCTGCATGGGGCTGACGGGTATCTCTTTGACATTTGAGCCAGAATTGGAAATCGCACTCTGTGAGCCCCCCAGTATTGTAGAGGGTTTTCCTCTCGAGCAGTTCTGGTCTCTCCGAGATATGTCTCTAACTGAATGGCAGCTTCCACTGGTACAAGACCCGGTGATGTTGATTCCCGCTCACCTGCTATCTCATCAAACTGTCCAGACTGCTGCTGGCTTGCACCTTACGAAGCTTTCTGACAGGTGGATCTCCAAGATCCTCCTGCTTGTCTGCCTCTCCTGTGGACATCCTGCGCAGCATCAGCATCTCCTTGGCCTCTGTAGTAGTGTCAGTGTTTGAGAAAAAGCGATCTTTGTACCTAAAAAAGCAGTAATAATATTTTATCTGGTTAAAAGGGACATACAAAGACATGCAGGCAGACAGACAGACACACACTTTACCTCGGATCGAGAAGAGTCCCGATGCAGTACATTGGGTTTGTTTCCCCGTCACCGAGGTGCCTCTTGACGGCTGCAGCCAAAGTCTCCTTCATGGTTTTAATGCCATGGTCCTCGTCCGTTTCATTGGTCAGAAGTCTCATAAGCACGATCACAGCAGGAATGACATCAGATGCAAGTGCATCACGTGAGCTCATTTTTCGGGTTAGTTCCTCAAACAGAGCAAGCACAGACAAAATTTTCTCAAAAAGTGACCACTGGGGAGCGGTGACAATGAAGTTGTCAGGAAGGTCGTAGTCTGACCCAAATATTCCCAATGAGAGACTGAAGCATGTAATAAGTGCTGTTCCAGTGGGTCGGAACATCCTGTTGGAGTCTTTTAACAGGCTGGTTGAGTTACACTTGTATGTCCTCCAGTTGGGAGTAAGCTAAAGCGGAGTGTTTAAAATGTCTAACAATTTTTCATCCCACTCCCACTGCATCGGCTACATTTCTCTGAGCCAGCAGCCCCTCCTTTACAGCCAACTGCAATGTGTGTGCGACACATGGGAGGATCAGAAGCTCCACATGACGCATGGCTTTCACCATGTTCTTCGCGTTATCTCGTAGCACAACATGGACTGCACTTTTATTAATGGCCCACGTCTGAAGCATAACATCAAACTCATCTGCAATGGCTTGGCCAGTGTGCGAACCTCTGAATTGTTTTGCATGCAGTATGGCCTTCTGCAGCTTAAAATAATCATCAATCGACTGTGCAGTCAGGCTGATGAGAGACACTGAGCTGACGCTGCTGCTCCAAATGTCCGTGGTGAAGCTTAAAGTTTTAACATCATGCAATAGGTTGTGGATGTGTTTTTTCACGAAGTCGTGCAGCTTCGGTAGCACTGTGTCTGTGATATGGGTATGGCTAGGAATCTCATACCTCGGTTTCAGTGTGCAGAGAAGACGCCGGAATCCCAAATTTTTGACCACGGACAGTGGCTGGTCATCCAGGGAAGTATACTCGGCAAGGGCATCTGTGATTTTGACCGCACGTGGGTTGTCTCTGGATATTTTCTCCTGCTTAGCCAGCGTCTGCTGCAAAGTTGGTTGTCTCTTGTTGGTGTCGGGAATTAACTCCTTACATTCTGCCTCGTGCTTGGATTTCAAATGTTTAATCAAGTTGCTTGTGTTGTAAGTGGTAGATTTTGTTCCTCCTCTGGACACTTTTGCTGGACATGATTTGCATTCTGCTTTGTTTTTGTCGCTCTCATTCACCTGAAAATAGTTCCACACTGCTGACATGACTCGTCGCTGCCCGCCTTGCAGTCAAGTGTATCGGTGTCGTGGTATCGTTGGCCATTTTATGAGTACAAGTACGAGTACTCATGCCTGGTATCAGATTGATACCCGATACCAATATCGGCATCGGTGCATCCCTACAAGAAACGATCTTATCATGGAGGGAGAGGGAACGCTGGTGTTATCGACCATCAAGTCATTCTCACTGATGTCCACTGTAGCTCTCATTTTCTCTGGGTCGGTGGAGATGCCATCCTTGGTTACAATGTGCCCCAAGAACTTCACAGATGATCGCATGAAGTGGCACTTTTTGGGAGCAAGCTTGAGGCCTTTAGCCTCTCAAACACAATCTCCAGCCTTTGCAAAGCCACCTGTTCATTTGGAGCAAAGACAAGAATGTCATCAAGGTAACAAAGGAGGCTAAGGAAGTTCAGATCTCCAAAGATGCCCATCATCATCTGCATGAATGTAGCTGGGCTGTTTCAGAGACCCTGTGGAAGCCTGTTGTATTCATACAGCCCGAAAGGAGAGGTGAATGCAGTGAACTTTTTGTCTTCTTCATGGACCTCGACATTGTAGTAACCGGAGGTCAAGTCCATGGTCAAAAAGAATGCATTTCCTCTGAGAGCAGCCAACGCATTGGCCTGGTGAGGTAGGGATGCACATCCTTAATTGTGCATGCATTCAGCCAATGAAAATCAGTGCAAAGACGCAGATCTCCATTTTTCTTCCAAACCAGTACTAGTGGTGACACACTGAAGACTTCCTTATGATGTCCCGCTCCTCCATTTCATTCAGAGCTAGACATAACTTCTCGTAGTGGGAAGGGGCCAGCTATTGATAGGGCACCCTGAGTGGTCTGCTGTCACTCGGATCCGGTGAACAAAGTCTTTGGCCTTTCCACAGTCAAGACTATGACAGAAGAAGATGGATTCATTCTTGGCCACCAAATCAACTAATTTTGTTTTACAGAATGGAGAAAGCTCACTTGAGTCAATGTCCTGCAGTCCGAAGTCACACAGGGCTGAACTGGTAGGTCTGTGTAGATGGCATTCAGAGTCAACAGTCAAACTTTTCTCGCTAGCGGTGTCACTCTGATCAGCAGTCTTATGTCACATTGCATTTCACATTGCCAGTTTTGTCATTTTCATACAGATAATTGATGTCAAAGTCTTCTAGGGTGACACAGGGAGACACGTCAGTGATCTTGCAGTTGCATCTGAGAGTCTCTGGTTTATGGGAGGGGTTAATGACTCTCACTGGGACCCAACCATCGCCCCACAATGGTGTTACTGTCCATCCCACCATAACTGTCCTCGGTTCACTCGGTTCACTCGGTTCCACAATGACTGTACTGCCAGCAGAGAGACACATATGACTCGGCAGACGACCCACAATTTCCGACCTCTGTCAAAACTACTCAAGTTGAACTCATCCATTGTTACTAAGAAACACAAAACTCAAAACAATAAAAGAACAAAAGGTCCTAAAGACAGAACATAGTTTCTAGTAAAATATAGACTGTACCAAATGTACACCCTGTAATCTCACAGTCACTCAGTAAACCTCATTTACCTAAATTTTCCACCGTTAAAGATGTTCAGTCTTTCTTTTTTAACTATATTTTATTTTGGAAAAATTTCTACCAGAAATAAAACACCAGAGATGTCCTTTTGCCAACTGCAATCCACGGAGGCGACTCAGACTGTGTCGGGCCGCTGGCTTTGATAGACAGAGAATTGCAACACTCCCATGACGAAGCGATGGAATCCCAGGAAGTAGACGGGGTCACGGCACCATTGTAGTGGTTGTGTACTCTCTCTTGCATTGTGTAGGTAATCAAACATGGAGCATCTTCCCTTTTGGCATCAAATCCGATGTTTATTTGCAGGAGCTGGTAAAACACACTGATATTACTCTCACAGTCGTGCACGTGGTAACCTCCAGATAATGCACGGCAACCGGACACAGCAGACTGAGACCGCACATGTTAATATGAAAAAAAGACACGAATGAATTACACGTGTACCTGGTAAAACACACTGATATTACTCTCACAGTCGTGCACGTGGTAACCTCCAGATAATTTTAAAAACACAAAACGATTTATTCAGCTCGGAGGTTAAACTTAATTAGCATTTTGCTAACGGAGCTTAAACTGGTCATCTTACCACAGCAACCAGACACAGCAGACTGAGACCGCAATGTGGGGGAACACTATGGAACACACCCCAAGTCTGCAGGGGCCCGGACGTTGTGCGTCCACGCCATATCCGGTGGTCACCATGGGAACCAAATCTGTAATATGAGATGGCAAGTGGAATCATTAACTGCGCTACACATGTAGAACATCATAAAGTGTTCAGGAGAATAGTTAACGGTGAACTGAGACACATTGTGAGGAAGAGAGGATGGGCTCATAATATGGTGTCTCGGGCTACACGATATTGGAAATATGTGTGATCTGCGATATGGGTGTCAAGAATTGCGATATCGATATATATTGGATATTAGTGCCGTTGTCCGATGTGATAGCCACTTGTTTCTCTTCTTGCAACCCCCAGGTCATCAACACATCCCACAGGGCGGCCGCTATATTTTCAACGGTGTGGGAGTCCGGAAAGTAGGAGACTTCTAAGCAGCGTGTTTTCAGTTCAAAGTCATTTGTGAGAAAGTGAACAGTAAAACTGATGTAGGGCTCAGTAGTACGACTGGACCATAAATCTGTGGTGCTTCCAAAGAAATCCACATTATTAAGCTCCACTTTTACAGACCCCAAGCATGCCTCGTACATCTGTGGAATGGCGACTTGGTAAATAGTTCTGTGATGGCACTTGATATCTGCGGTTGAATTCTTTCAGCGTATCCAAAAAGCCTTCTTTGCACGCGACATTAACAGAGAGTGTGCATTTCACGGTATAACGTGTAATGGCCGCAGTTAAACCTTGGTGGCGCTTGGAGGTTTTTTTCATATGGCGTAACAGAAGAAAAACTTTCACCAATGGTTGTCTGTGTGCTTGCCCTTCGTTTGTCTGCCTTCATGGGAGTAGCTCATGGTGTTTTAGAATGGAAGGAAACGGCATACAGTTCCTTGTGGTTGTGTTCGAGGTGGCTGTGCAGATTTGTAGTGTTTCTTCGCAACGTAGCCACAATTTTTCGGCATGACTTGCAAAGTTCTTGCGTCTGTGACTCGTCCCGTGTCCTAAAACCGTAGTACTCCCAAATTTTGGAGGTGTGCTGTTTTTTAGGCACAAATTGTTCGTTTCAGTCGTCTTTCTTGTGTCTTGCCATGTTGTGTTGTGGCGCTGGTAGCAAAAGTGCTACTGGGGTCGGGGGGAGGGGGATTTCCTGCTGCTGTGTCATGGCTCCTCGACTTCTATTATAAACCATCATATTCTTTTTGCGTCAAACATTCGACTCTTGAGCTGATTTTGTTGGAGACAGCCAGTCCTGGACAAAGTGACAGATGTGTGCTCTCTCATCATCACAGTAGTAACCATTATCTTTTGTGTCTTTGTCCCTCCAGAGCTCCCACAGTCTTATGTCTGTGAAAATGAGAAGACTGTTGTTGACCATCAGCCCCATGACCAGGAGAGAAACTCCATGGTGGACCATGAGGACCCAGAGCCTCTACGGATTAAAGATCAGCAGGAGGAACTCTGCACCAGTCTGGACCAATCAAACAAAGAGATTTCTCAAATTAAAATGGAACAGGAAGAATCGTGCACCAGTCTGGACCAATCAAACCCAGAGATTTCTCAAATTAAAATAGAACAGGAAGAATCGTGCACCAGTCTGGACCAATTAAACCCAGGGTTACCACAAATTAAAGTGGAACAGGATGAACTCTGCTCCAGTCAGGAGGAAGAGTTAATTGGATTGAAACAGGAGACTGATACCTTTGAGGTGATTCCTGCTGATGAGGAAAGTGACCACAGTGAACCAAAACCAAACAGTGATCAGCTCCTGTTTCACATCTCTTGTGTAGCTGAGAGCCCAGATCAGGAAGGATGCAAGGATGTAGACTCAGCATCAACTAGATGTATGGAGCAGAAACCAAGACATCAGAGTAACAGCAGTCACAGTAATGATGTCGACAATGCTCCATTGTCAGAGAGACAGTGTGATAATGACAAGGCAAGAAAATCTGCAACATGCGAGGTCTGTGGAAAAGCTTTTAGTTATAAATCAAAATTAATCAAACATCACAGAACCCACACAGGTGAGAAGCCATATTCTTGTGGAACCTGTGAAAAAAGCTTTGGTCGACGGACCCATTTGACTGCCCACATGAGATGTCACACAGGTGAGAAGCCGTATTCTTGTGAAACCTGTGGGAAAAGCTTCAGACAACAGACCCATTTGACTGCCCACATGACATGTCACACAGGTGAGAAGCCGTATGTTTGTAACACTTGTGGAAAAAGATTTTCTGGTTCATCAGCACATCATAAGCACATGGCAGTTCACAAAATGGGAAAGCCATATTCTTGTGGCACATGTGGTAAAAGCTTCAGTCAACGGACCTCTTTGACTGACCACATGAGACGTCACACAGATGAGAAGCCGTTTTCTTGTGGAACCTGTGGAAAAAGCTTCAGTCAGCGTTCCCATTTGACTGACCACGTGAGATGTCACACAGGTGAGAAGCCATATTCTTGTGGAACCTGTGGAAAAAGCTTTAGTCGACGGAACAATTTGACTGCCCACATGAGACTTCACACAGGTGAGAAACCGTATGTTTGTAACACTTGTGGAAAAAGATTTTCTGATTCATCAGCACATAATAAGCACATGGCAGTTCACAAAATGGAAAAGCCATATTCTTGTGGCACATGTGGAAAAAGCTTCAGACACCGGCGCTCTTTGACTGTCCACTTAAGATGTCACACAGGTGAGAAGCCATATTCTTGTGGAACCTGTGGAAAAAGCTTCAGTCAACGGGGCACTTTGACTTACCACATGAGACGTCATACAGGTGAGAAGCCATATTCTTGTGGAACCTGTGGAAAAAGCTTCATTCAACGGACCAATTTGACTGATCACATGAGACATCACACAGGTGAGAAGCCATATTCTTGTGGAACCTGTGGAAAAAGCTTCATTCAACGGACCAATTTGACTGATCACATGAGATGTCACACAGGTGAGAAGCCATATTCTTGTGGAACCTGTGGAAAAAGCTTCAACCGTAGTTATCGATTAAAAGCCCACATGAGAATCCACACAGCTGAGAAGTCGTGATCCTGAAACATCTGTGGAAGCATAATGTCAGAACTAAGCTTGAAACAACATGGAAGAAATGGTACAGGTTAAAAGTAGATGTTTTAGATTTAAAGCACCTTTAGTCTGTGCTTCAACAACAATTGTGAGGAAGTATGTAAGCAATCCTTGATGATCAGACCAGATGGAGTCTGGACTGTGGTGGTGGTGGAGCAGGCAGAAGAACCAAACTGAATGTCTGGATGGATATGGTATTGGTACAGACTGCTTCATTTCTGCTATCATGACATCCTTCATCAGCAGAGCAGTGATTGGAGATATTGTGAAGCTGTTTGGAACATTTTCACATCCTGCTGAGAGAACATGGCTGTTCAGGTGTGAACATACTGCTGGAATCCACTCAGCTTGAGTTCTGCCGTCTTCCAAGTAAAATGAGGAAACGAGATACAGAGACATTGTGACAGTAGGACACAACAGAGTGTGTCACTGCAGCAGAGGAGATCTGGACATGAAATAAAGTTGTAATAAAACATGTACAGCTCCATGACTGCTTCATGAAATGTTTTGAATGTATTTAAACAGATGTACATTTACAAGTTGTTTAGTAATGAATGTAACATTGAAGATCCCCAGCAAGAATATCTCTGAGTCAGATATCAAACACATAACCAATTTAATTCAATTCAATTCAATTTTGTTTATATAGCACCAATTACAGTGAAATTGTCTCAAGATGCTTTACAGAACCCATATCCCTGATCCCCAGGGCAGCCCAAAGGCAACAGTGGCAAAAAACACCCTTTTAACAGGGAAAAAAACCTTGAGCAGAACCCGGCTCTTTATGTGGGGGAACCATCTGCTGCTTCTGCCCTAGCTTCTCGAAGGAGGCGGTTGCATTTTTCCTCTGTCCGTCTCTATCTCTGTTCTCCCCATACCCTCATGTTTCTGCTTGCTGCATTTTTGTCTCGTCTCGTCTGATTTGGAGTGATCTATTGGCACTGGACCTTCAAAACACCGATCATGGAATTGATTAGCTGGTCTCTCAACGCGATTGACAAGATTGACAAAGAACACAGGCTTAGGGGAGCCTACCTGCCCGGATGGGAGTTTTGCCTCTGGTTATGTGATCACCTGGGGAAAGGGGAAGGGGATCATGTGCCTGGCACCCCTATCCGTGGAGGATGTGGAGGATATCTACATATTTGGATTTATGATGACAGGTCTGCTGATAATTGGCTTGATTGTGGACCTGAGCTTCTGGAAAATTAGGAGGACCGCAGAGAGAAACGACGTCCAAACTCTGCTGATCCTTGCAATTGATCGGATTAAGGCTGCTGGTGACCGGAATGACGAACTCAAACGTAAGTGTGACTGTTGATTTGAGTCGGAGAGTGATGCCATCAGGGTGAGAATTGCCACAGCTGAGATCTAACAAGTTGAGCGGCCAGGAGGAAGGTCAAATTGCTCCTTCCCCCGACTAAACAAAAAATTATACTGACAACATTTCGGCGCCCCTGGAATAAAACAAACTCCTCTGGAAGTTTTTCATGGCCAAGAGATAGCTCTTCTAACCCCCCACCACTCCCAAGGACACCTGTTGACTTCTGGACTTCTGAGTACGTCTCCATGGCAGCCTGCTGTGTTATCGCTTCCATCTGTGAACTGAGATACCGGAGTTCTGGGATGGAAGGAGATTGGCTACACGCATACACACACACTTGGACTCATGAACTGAGGACTGAGCTCACATTGCACACACATGCCCATTCCCCCCCTCCAAGGCCGCCTCCGCAAACCTTTCCACTGCGATGCAGTGGGTAAGACTTCCGTGCGCAGTGCACCACCCTATGGCGCAGCAGTTGCATAGGAGACTGACCGCTGTGAGGAGCCACCCGTCCATCACCCCTTATCCTTATCCCATCTGACCTTGTCTAACGTCATGCTTTGACTGTTGAGGGTGTGTTTTTTTTTTAGGATCCCTTCTCAAATTGAATCTCCCAACTTGGAGGCTACATTTGATAATTCAATTCAATTCAATTCAATTCAATTTTATTTATATAGCGTCAATTACAGTCAAATCGTCTCAAGACGCTTTACAGAACCCATATGCCTGACCCCCAGAGCAAGCCCAAAGGCGACAGTGGCAAGGAAAAACACCCTTTTAACAGGGAAGAAACCTCGAGCAGAACCCGGCTCTAAATAGGGGGGACCCATCTGCCTGCTGGCCGGGCGGGTTGAGAAGGACAGAAGAGGGCAAGGGGGAGGGATGGGAGAAGAGGGAGGGGTGAGAAAGCAAGGAAAACACAACACACATTTGAATACATGCATGACAGGATATGTGACACAGACAAAGTATAAGCTAACATTGAAAACTGACTCATAGTTTACTCTTATGATGTACGGCTCTGACATTAAACATACTCCTTATATAGCTAGCAGTAAAATTCAAACAGTATGTAAGTTAGCATAACAGTATATTGAAGGCGATGTAGAGTTGACTCGTGGAAAAAGGGAATTGGAAGCAGAGGGCTGGTGGAAGGTCAGTAGCAGCATCCCACAGTGGACATGGTGGAGACTGGACCAGCTGGTGGAACATCGACCGCAGATCTGAAGCATCCAGCTCTGGGACCAGGGACACTCGGAGAAATAGCACAGGGGGAAACAGAGTGAATGTACTGCAATAACGGTATACATATTAAATGTAAAGGTAGATAGAGAAGGGCTCAGTGCGTCAAGAAAAGTCCCCCAGCAGCCTATAGGCCTATAGCAGCATGACTAGGGGCAGAACGAAGGGACGTCCAAGAAGGAGTCAGCTGTACAATGAAGACACAAGCCGAACCTCTGTGGGTCACCCAGTCAGCCCCAACTATAAGATTTGTCAAAAAGGAACGCTTTAAGCCTGGTCTTAAAAATAGAGAGGGTGTCTGCCTCCCGAACCCAAACTGGGAGCAGGTTCCACAGGAGAGGCGCCTGATAACTGAAGGCTCTGCCTCCCATTCTACTTTTAGAAATTCTAGGAACAACAAGTAAGCCTGCAGTTTGAGAGCGAAGAGTTCTACTAGGATAATAAGGTACTATCAGATCTTTAAGATATGATGGAGATTGGTTATTAAGAGCTTTATATGTCAGAAGAAGGATTTTAAATTCTATTCTGGATTTAACAGGAAGCCAGTGAAGAGAAGCAAGTATAGGGGAAATATGATCTCTTTTGCTAACTCCTGTCAGTACTCTCGCAGCAGCGTTTTGGATCAACTGTAGATGTTTGAGAGAGCTATTTGGACAACCCGATAATAAGGAATTGCAATAGTCAAGCCTGGAAGTAACAAAAGCATGAACTAATTTTTCTGCATCACTCTGAGACAGAATGTTCCTGATTTTTACAATATTACGCAGGTGAAAAAAGGAAGTCCTACAGACTTGCTTTATGTGTGAGTTAAAGGACATGTCCTGGTCAAAAATAACTCCAAGATTCCTCACAGTAGTACTGGAGGCCAATGTGATGCCATCCAGAGTAACTATTTGCTTTGAAAGCGAGTTTCTAAGATGTTTGGGGCCAAATACAATGACTTCAGTTTTGTCTGAATTTAGCAGTAGGAAGTTAAAAGTCATCCAGGTTTTAATGTCCTTAAGACAATCTTGCAGTCTAGCTAACTGATCAGTTTCATCTGGCTTCATAGATAAATACAATTGTGTGTCATCTGCATAACAATGGAAGTTAATACAATGCTTCCTAATAATATTGCCTAAAGGAAGCATGTATAATGTGAAAAGTATCGGTCCTAAGACAGAACCCTGAGGAACTCCATGATTAACTTTAGTATGCTCAGAAGAGTTATTGTTGACATGCACAAACTGGAACCTATCTGATAAGTAGGATTTAAACCAATCCAGTGCTGTCCCTTTAATGTCAATTGAATATTCTAGACGCTGTAATAAAATTTTGTGGTCGATTGTGTCAAACGCTGCACTAAGATCTAACAAAACAAGTATAGAGACTAGTCCATTATCTGATGCTATGAGAAGGTCATTAGTAACTTTCACTAGAGCTGTTTCTGTGCTATGATGCACTCTGAAGCCTGACTGAAACATTTCAAACAAATTATTCCTTTGTAGGTGTTTACACAATTGATTTGCAACTGTTCTTTCCAGAATTTTAGAGAGAAATGGTAGGTTGGATATCGGTCTATAGTTAGCTAACACATCTGGATCTAAAGTGGGCTTTTTAAGCAAAGGTTTGATGACAGCAACCTTAAAAGCCTGTGGTACATAGCCTGTTACTAGAGAGAGATTAATCAGATCTAACATTGAAGAATTAATTAAAGGTAAAATCTCCTTGAAGAGTCTAGTTGGGATAGGATCTAAAAGACATGTTGATGGTTTGGATGTAGAAACTGTTGAAATTAGTTCAGAGAGACATATAGGAGTGAAGAATTCTAAAGATTCATCAGGTCTAACAGCCAATTCAAAAGCATCTGTGACATTTGTAGGAAGGGCCAGATTAATTTTATCTCTAATCATAACTATTTTCTGTGTAAAGAAGCTCATGAAGTCGTTACTGGTTAAAGCTAAAGGAATACAAGGTTCAACAGAGCTCTGACTCTTTGTCAGCCTGGCTACAGTGCTAAAGAGAAACCTAGGGTTGTTCTTGTTCTCATCTATTAAAGATGAATAATAAGTTGTCCTGGCATTATGAAGAGCTTTTTTATAGATTACTAGACTATTTTTCCAAGCCACATACACTTCCTCTGAATTAGTGGAATACCACTTTCTTTCCAGCTTTCGGGATGCCTGCTTTAAAGTCCGCAGCTGGGAATTATACCAAGGAGCAAGTCTTCTCTGAGATATAACTTTCTTTTTTACAGGTGCAACACTATCAAGAGTTGTACGCAGTGAGGCTGAAGCATTATTAACATAATAATCCACTTCTGTGGGGGTAAAATAATAATATTTGCCTTCTGATTTATCAGTAAATGTTGCTGAAGTAAACAGTGAGGGTATTATTTCCTTAAATTTAGATACTGAATTGTCAGACAAACACCTACTGTAATGATATTTGTTCTCAGCTGCTAAACAATCCTTTACTTTAAATTGAAATGTTATCATAAAATGGTCAGAAAGAAGAGGGTTCTGGGGAAATACTGTTAACTCTTCAATTTCTAAGCCATAAGTCAGGACAAGGTCAAGAGTGTGATTAAAACTATGAGTTGGTTTATTTACATGTTGAGTCTAATAATGAATTAAAAGCTGTTGTAAGGCTGTCGCTGTCTACGTCAACATGAATGTTAAAGTCACCCACAATAATAACTTTGTCTGAACTGAGCACTAATTCAGATAAAAAGTCTGAGAATTGAGATAAAAACTCAGAATAAGGAGCAGGAGGACGATATATAACAACAAATAAAACTGGTTTCTGAGCTTTCAAATTTGGATGAGAGAGACTAAGAGTGAGATTTTCAAATGAGCTGTAATCAGGTTTAGGCCTCTGGTTCAATTTTAAACTAGAATGGTAGATTGCTGCTACTCCTCCTCCTCGGCCTGTGATTCCAGGAATATGACAGTTAATATGACTAGGGGGAGTTGATTCGTTTAGGCTAACAAATTCTTCCTGCTGCAACCAGGTTTCAGTCAAACAGAACAAATCAATCTGGTGATCAGTTATCAACTCATTTACTAGCAGAGATTTAGACAAGAGAGATCTAATATTTAACAGACCACATTTAATTTTCCTGTCTCTTTGCTCTGTTGAAATAGTGGTATTAATTTTTATTAAATTTTTGTGGTTACTATTTCTTTTGTATATTTTTGATTTGATTAATTTATTGAATTTTGGTGGTCGGGGGACAGACACAGTCTCAATAAAGTTAACTGAATTAACTGAATTACTGGAGGGTGACAGCTGTGAGGAAACTGCAGAGAGGTGTGTAAGACTACAGCTCTGCATCCTGGTCTTAACTCTGGGTTGTCATGCTTTAGGAGTACTAATAAATCAGCCATATTCCTAGAAATGAGAGCTGCACCAGCCAAAGTGGGATGGATGCCGTCTCTCCTAATCAGACCAGGTTTTCCCCAAAAAGAGCTCCAATTATCAATAAAGCCCACGTCGTTTGATGGACACCACATAGACAACCAGCGGCGAAACGACGACATGCGGCTAAACATGTCATCGCTGGTCAGATCAGGCAAGGGTCCAGAGAAAACTACGGAGTCCGACATGGTTTTGGCGAAAGTACACACCGATGCCACGCTAATTTTGGTGACCTCCGATTGGCGTAACCGGGTGTCGTTACCGCCGACGTGAATAACAATCTTACTATATTTACGATTATCTTTAGCCAGCAGTTTCAAATTTGCTTCTATGTCGCCCGCTCTGGCCCCTGGGAGGCATTTAACTATGGTCGCTGGTGTCGCTAGCTTCACGTTTCTGACTATGGAGCTGCCAATGATCAGAGTTGGTTTCTCAGCGGGTGTGTCGCTGAGCGGGGAAAAACGATTAGAAACATGAAGCGGTTTGTGGTGAGCCGGGACAGCAGGCTTGAGTTTAGGACTGTTTTTCCTACGAACTGTCACCCATCCACCCGGCTGTTCGGGCGCTGCTAAGGGACGGCTAACAGATGCTACACAAGCTAAGCTATTGCGGTCCGCACCGGCTAAGGGGGCCTGGCTAGCTGCTAGCGGGTTATTTTCCATGGTGCGGAGCCGCGATTCCAATTCGGAGAGCCTCGCCTCCAGAACTACAAAAAGGCTGCACTTATTACATATATCGTTATCACTAAAGGAGGCAGAGGAATAACTAAACATGTGGCACACTGAGCAGGAGAAAGAGAGAGAGGGAGAGGGAGAGGAAGAAGCAGAAGCCATGCTAACACCACAACACAGTGCTGAAACAGGAACAGGAAATGACGCAATACGCTCACCGTAACGTCAGACGTCCAAATGTATCTTTAAAAAGCGCCACTGAATGTCACATTATTCCTTTCTCCTCCTCCGTTGGAAGGGCTGAAGGGTCCAATCCGCTCTGCTTCATCTGGACGGCGATGTCGAACAGGTAGTCGTAGCACTCGCACATGGTCTTAGCTTTTCCCACGACTCCCCCCAGACGTAGACACCGTGCCGGCGGACAAGAACCGCGCATGAATCGGGGTATAATGAACCTTTTTTTCATTTTACACTCTGCTATTATCCCATACCCTGTTAAAGATGTTTGTTTTTCTTTCTTTTTCCTCAAGACAGGCGCGCTCCCAACGCTGCTGCAGCCCGAGCTGCCATTGGCAGGACAGCTCAAATGAAATTTCATTGTATATGAAAGTGTGCAATGACAATAAAGGTCTGATTGATTGATTGATTGATTGATTGATTGGTTGTGCGGGCTGAGAGGGACAGAAGAGGTAGAGAGGGGTAAAGAGGGGGAGGGGAACAGGGAACATAAAACACATTTTGATGCATGATAAGACAGACGATACAAAGTAGAAGCTAACATGTAAATTGATCCATAGTTTCCTGTTCTGGTGTACAGCTCTGGCATTAAATCTACTACATGTATAGATGGCAGTGAAATTCAAACAGTATGTAGAAGAGCACATCAAGTATAGTGAGGGTGATGCAGAGTAGACTGGTGGAAATGGACAGCTGGAAGCAGTGGGCTGGAGGAAGGTCAGCAGCAGCATCCCACAGTGGACATGATGGAGACTGGACCAGCTGGTGGAACATCAACCACAGATCTGAAGCATCCAGCTCTGGGACCAGGGACACTCGGAGAAAGGACACAGGGGGAAACAGAGTTAGTGTAATGCAATAACGGTATAAGTATTAAATTTAAAGGTAGATAGAGAAGGGCTCAGTGCATCCAGAGAGGTCCCCCAGCAGCCTATAGGCCTATAGCAGCAGAACTGGGGGCAGAACTAAGGGACGTCCAAGAGGGAGACTCCAGCTGACCCCCTCAGGGTCACCCAGTCAGCCCTAACTAGAAGATCTGTCAAAAAGGAAGGTTTTAAGCCTGATCTTTAAAATAGAGAGGGTGTCTGCCTCCCGACACCAACATTATTATGTTTTGAAGCAACACGCAAGTGGTTTTACTAGTAGTAGCTGATACACCTGCAAATTTCAAAATCAGAAATGTTAAAAACAGGTGAAGCTGTGCTGCAGTTTCTGCTGGTTACATAAAGGTCTTATGCTATTTATTTCTCCTATTGTCACCACATAGGCCATTACAAAATTCAGCCGCATGAGTGCTGACGAGGACCAGAGGGCGGGAGCATATTACTCCAGTTTTAAAATCGCTGCATTGGCTCCCCGTGCACTTCAGGATCGATTTTAAGGTTCTTTTATTAGTTTATAAATGTTTTAATGGTCTTGGGCCTTCTTATTTATCAGACTTACTTTTACCGTATCAACCCTCTGGTGCGGGCCTTTTATCTATACCACAAGTTAGATCTAAAACACACGGGGAGGCGGCATTCGGTTACTATGGTCCCCGTTTGTGGAACAGCCTGCCGGAGAACCTCAGGGCTGCAGAGAGTGTTTATGTTTTTAAAAAGAGGCTCAAGACTCATCTTTTTAACCAGGCCTTCAACTAGTTTTGATAATTCTTAACCCTTCTCCTTATGCTTTTTAATTGTTATTATTTATTATGACTACATTTTTGAACTTTTAGGGGTTTATGGTTTTATATATTTTAACCTTTATCTTAACTTATTTTTATAGATTTTTATTTTATTTATTTCAGTTCTAGTGTTTTAATTCTCCAGTGTTTTACCGGCGGGGGGTGGGGGGGGGGGGGCTCCCACACGGGGAGCTGTTTCTGTCCATGGGGGTGTTAACCCTTGGTCCCCATACCCCCTACCCAATTGCCCCCACCCCCCTCCCCCATAACCCCCACTGGTCTGTGACCCTCTCAGTGTGGCTGCCCCCCCTCCTTCCTTCTAGCCTCGGTGCCTCGCCATGTCCTGATGATGTCATGTTGTGTGGGTGTGTGAGTTTGTGTATGTGTGTGTGTGTGTGCATGTGAATGGCTGTCTATATGTAGGGAGGGTGGAGAGTTGTTTTTTTATTTCTATTTTTAATTGTATGTATTTTTTGCCCTCTTTGTTTTTAATTCTTCTGAAGCACTTTGTGTTGTTCTGCATGAAAAGTGCTATACAACTAAAGTTTGAAGTTTGAACCCTTGTGTTGTCTTAACGTCTTGAACACTCCTCCTGTCCTCAGGGTCAAAAATGACCTGCCTCCACTGAGCCTCTAAAATAGAGCAGCTTAATGGAATTTTTTAACCAAAAATCTATTTTACATGAAGAAACAACCTGTCATGCATCACACACTCAGTGAATGCCTGTTTTTGCTTCCTCAGAGGGTAGAAAGACTGCATTTAATCAGTGAACACCATTCGTTTTTATACCATTGTTCATGCTGTTTCCTAAAGTAGACCTTTATTATCACTATTATTGCTGCTAAAGGTACTGCATAGGTGTAAACAGTTCTTGTTTTGCAAGAGATAATGCTTCTATAGCCTAATAAAGTACCAGAAATGTGCAGAAATGAACGTGAAATGCATTTTTGAAGGGAAACAACAGTGTACTGTATACTGTGGAATGGAATGTAAAACTACAAAATACTAGAATTCTCTCATCTCTGGAATCATTGCTCCCACTGACAAGCTGCATAACCGACATCAGTCATAAGAATAGAAGAAATAACAGATTCAAGCAAAATGTTACCAACATAAAAGCTCTAATTAACGCATGGAGGACAGAATGTAACTGTATTTGTCACACGTGCAGCACACAGTATTTGTTTTACAGTCCTTCTTGTTACTCCTGGATGACTGAAAAAAAAAATCTGATCTCTGACCTGCTGGGAACTGAAACCTGAAAACTGCCTTCATGGCTGCAGCAAAGAGAGAACTGGTGGTGTTGTCATGTGCAGCACCTTTCGAGCCTCTGAACACGTTCACCGTTAGTAAACGATGCTTTCAGAAATGTTTCATTTGTTTGAAATTGGTAAAACGTGAGATTTGTTGTGGATGGTTGATGTGGCACCTGGACAAGAAAGTTTTAGTTTTTGTGAGATCAATCAGTAGCACACTCTCAGTTTCTGTGTGTGTGTGTGTGTGTGTGTGTGTGTGTGTGTGTGTGTGTGTGTGTTCTTGTACTTGTTACATGGTGAGGACCATTTTCTGCATTTAACTATCAAAGTGAGGACATTTTTACAAAGTGAGGACATTTTTACAAAGTGAGGACATTCTGGCCGGTCCTCACTTTGAAACAGCCATGTTTGAGGGTGAAGACTTGTTTTTAGAGAACAGGTATGAATTGAGGTTTGGTTAGGGTTAGGGTAAGGATTAGGGTTAGACGATCAGTTGTGATGGTTAAGGTTAGGGTAAGGCTCTAGGAAATGCATTACGCCTATGGATGTCCTCACTAAGATAGAAGTACAAACGTGTGTGTGTGTGTGTGTGTGTGTGTGTGTGTGTGTGTGTGTGTGTGTGTACTTGCATGTGTATTGCAGCTGTCTGGGTGTATGTAAGAGGGGAGTGCATAATCTACCTGTGGGGGGGTGTTTTGTGAAAATGGGGAAGGGAGAGCTGGGTATATGCTTCAGTTTTAGACTTATCTCCTGTGATGTTCTGCCTTTTGTTGAACGGATTAAATGGATGGATTATGTGACCAAATACTCATATGACTTGTTTTTTTTTGTCAGCAGATTGCAAACAACGATGGAGCGCAAGAGTCACGTCTGCAGTGTGTTCTACAAACACTTCACTGAGAAGTCAAGCTTGGCCCGCCACATGAAGCTTCATGGTCCAAAGGAGCACAAGTGCAGTGTGTGTGGGAACAGCTTCAGTATGGAATTATATTTGTGTCACAATCCTGAGCGCACACTGTGAAATTTTGAGCACAGAAAAACTTAATCTGAGCAAACAAAAATCTATTCTGCGCTCAAAAAATATATTTTCATATTTGCAACTGTAACCCTCTCTCGCACCCGTCACCTTAGACAGGGTGAGGTGCTACAAAAGAAAGAAGAAAAAAAAGGTTAAGGGTTATCTCTGACCTCGGCTTGAAGAGGAGGTGGCTTTATGCTGGCCTGTCTGTGGAAGCAAACATATAAATTCCACCCCAAGGAACACATGGTGACAAAATGTAAAGTTTTAAAAGGAAGTATAATCACTTAAATGTAGAATAGAAATTTTGCAATTTGAAATAATAAAAGAGAATGAAATTATCTTCAGTCGCCTTCAACAATCAGTTACTATAATTTAGTTCAAATTCAACCAGAACACAGGTCTATTCAGATCATGAAAGAACATTTAAAACTAAACTCTGAGATCTCAGGAAAACAACAAATGAAATAAACTCCAAAAAAACAAGACCAATAAACCAAGAAATTAAATAAAATAAAGCGAGTGCACTCGTTCTACCGCCGTCCCTCAAAAGCAAGTCCAAAGTCAATGGTTGTTGAACCAAGTGGTGTCCCAGCCCGATCTCACGAGGATTCGTGAAACTGTCACGTAAATTTTAGTTTCGGTTTCGTGCGCACCAACACGATTTCGTCATGTTTTTTGTGCCGCTCACCACGAAATGCGCACCAATGTATTTTAAACGGCGGACTTTTCGTGCCACTCAGAACGTATTTCAAAAGAATGTGTATATTATATTTTTAATGTAAAACCGCGGCGAATCCAACGCTATATTTTGCATGACATCGTCCCTAAACATAACCCTAACCATAACCCTAACCATAACCTAACCATAAGCCGGTGGTACACTTACCAATTTGCATAGGAATTTCAAGAATGTCCGGCGGCCGGCGGCCGCAAACGCGATCACACAAGCAGTATACGCCGATGGACAGCTTAGATCGTCATGAATCCGCCGGTATAAACCACTTTCAGATGTGATTACCACAGCGAAAAACATTTCGTGGTGAGCGGCACGAAAAACATGACGAAATCGTGTTGGTGCGCACGAAACCGAAACTAAAACTTACGTGACAGTTTCACGAATCCCCGTGAGACCGGGTTGGGTGTCCAGGATGGGGAAGCAGGGTGGAGAAGCAGGTCTGTCGCAGTAGGAGACGGTGGACGGAAGCACCAGGAATCCAGCAGAAGGATGTCAACACAAAAAACCAGCCTACACAGTAGGTAGAGAATTACTAATCCATTCTACAACAATGCTCAAGTTAGCATTATTCAGTAACATTTTCATAAGCTCAAGTTAACATCAATAATAACTTCATACATTTCAGAAAACCACATACATATTATCATAATAGCACCAATAACATATTTAACCAACTTTACCAAGCAGTAGAATAAGAAATACTACTACTAGAAATACACACTTGGCTAGAAACCATGTGCTCCAACATCCAAACAGGCCTTATTTGGCTAGCATGAAAAACACACAATAATGGAACGAAAGGGTAAAAAACACAAAAGCATTCACAAACAAAATATTTCCAGTTTCAAATGATAATTACCCTCACGAAAACATCCCGACTGGTTTTTAAAAAGAGCAAAGCCCAGTAAGTAGTTCAATAGCCACCGCAGCTACCATGCTAAAATGCCACGATGCCATGTTAGCAGCTGTGCTACTCACCGGGAACGATTTTCCTTCACTCGGTCAATAGCCGCACAAAATGACAGCTCCTCGGAAACTTCAAAGTATCCAGTGATGTTCCGGTCTGCTATCTCCTCTATTTTCTTTTCTTCTCTATTCTTTTCAATTCCAAAAATCCAGGACGACACACACCACACCGCACCGCAGGCAGGAAGGGAAAAACGTCAAAGATAGCTTACAAAAAAAAGATGATCACTCCTCGCACCTTTCGCACACCGGAGTCACAACTGCTTCTCTTAAAGGAGCAGTAACATAGCGTCAATACAGCTAAGGACAAAAAGTAAATAAATAAATAAATAACCAGGGCCTTATAAACCCGGGTTACACAACTATCCACATGCACACACAATCTTAGTGTTTTTCATTCTGCTGTCCTGTGGATCTCTGCTCTACGTCCTCGCTACGTCTCTCTCGCTCAACATCTACTCTCTGCACGCGCTCAACTCTGCCTTCACGCTCGCTCGACTCTGCACGGCGTTACAAATGTGCCACAAAACCAGCCAATCACAGACTTCTGACTCTATCCAATCGGGTCCCTGTTTTGGCCGCCTCTCAGAAGCGCTGTTAAAAATGATCGCTAAATCAACTGGAGTTCTGCTATATACGCTGGACTGCGACAGATTTTCAGTGAGTATTGTTTTATTATTGAATTACATTAAATAAAGCACTATTTTGTTTAGTGTGTTAAAGTACAGCTGTAATGTTTTGGTACGGTTTTGCAGAAAGTCGGTCCTGCTTCCACAACAAAACGAGGGATTTAGCAGATGTGCTAGCTAAACAGCATGACAGATCCAAATAATGACAACCCAAATACTCCGCCACCATGTCAGGTTTTTATTAGCTTTGCTTTTGATTAAACTTTCTATTAACCAACCTTTCAGATTAAAGCTGATTTACTAGCAGGAGTCAAAGCTGTAGAGCTTAAGCTAACCTAATAGCTAATGAAAACTTTGTTGGACATTAGTGTTTGATTTCAAAGTGTTAAATAATTGTGTTTTGACAGAACATATTAACTTTACATTTGGTATTGATTTAGGGTCAAAGTGTGGTTGAGTTAGCAGCCAGAAATCTAATAACTTTGTTGGTTAACACCATGGCCACAACTAGTTCACCAAGCCCTACAGAGAGCAGACAGCCAGAGCCTAGAAATGGAACTGTACCGCAAGAGATGGCAAGGTTTGCATGTTTACTCAATCATATGTTTTTATTCATAATATTGTGAATTTGATGTTCTCATTTGGTTTGTGGATGTGTTTAACAGAGACATTTAAATTCATATATAATCAGAACTGAGAGAGTCTAAAAAAATCTAATTATCTAGTATTTGACTATATTATTTATAAATGCGTACATATATATGTCCTGTGCAGAGCTTTTCCAGGATACTTCAGATCAAACTTTAGTCGAGGTAAAAAGAGGTGTTTAACTTCCACCAAGCAGCCTCCTAGAACAACCAGCAAGACCATCACTCTCATTTTTTATCTGCTTCCAAAAAACACACCCTACACACCTTTGCCAGTTGAGGAGCTTGAACTCCTTCAAGCTGGCATGAGAAGACAAACGGTGTCGCTGCCTGACCACAGTGACCATGCAGAGGTAGTCAGTTCAGAGTTTAAGGCGGTCATTGGGCAACACTTTTAACCCAAATTACATGTTAACGTCTATATTGTAGTGTTTTATTTCTCTCTTTCTTTTCTTTGTTGTCACATTTCAAAGGTCCTGGCTGAAACATTCCCAAAAATGGAAGATCTTTATGGGGGATGGCTCTTTCATAAAGCAACAGGTTTGTAAGGCCAGGATTGTGTATTTTTGTATCACATCCCACTCCTGTAGTTGTAATTTATTTTAGTTGTACATAAGGGCTAATGCTGCACAGGCATTTAGTTGTAAGCATTAGAGATGGCTCGTTGACGATAAATAGGTGTATTTTTAATTAGAATATGTTTGTGTTTCTTACAATAAATGTGGCAGTGGTCGACAGAAGCTCACTGTAATTCCACCAGAAGCAGAGGGTTGTTCTGTAAAAACTCTGAGAGCTCAGTCAGGAGGGGGTAAAGCCACTATTTACATAGTGCCACTACAGGAGACATTAGACACCTCTCCTCTGCCTGCTGACTCGCAGCACTTTTCAAAGATGCCAAAGAAGACATGTTAGCAGTGTAATGAAGTGATGCCTCTGCAGATGCTTGCAATAAAGGAAAATGACTTTCTGATGAGAGTGATGAAGAGGTGAGAAAACATAGCTTTTGTTTCATTGTGATGGAAATGACAAAACACACGGTGTTTATTAAAGTGGCTGTTTTCTCAAACAGCAGCATCCACACCACACAGGTTTGTTTTTAAAAATAAGCTTTGCTTTGTTCTTTTAGCAGGTTTTTAGAATCTCAGCACATGCTGCAATAAGTTATAACCACCTTTCATTTGATTGCCCTTTCTTTGTTAAATGGGTCAAAGGTTTACCATGTTTGGCAGCAAAGGGCTCATGAGCTTTCTATTGTCCTCCTAAAGCGTGGAAGATCTATTACACTTCCTTGAACAACAAGCTGACACCACAACAGAATTTAAATTGTGTGTGGACAGAGAAAGCCTTCCAGAGGTATCCTCCAGTGGCAGAGGAACAAACTGCATCTGACATCAGTGCTCTCAAGGTGGTGTACAGAGGAGAGTCATACAGGAGCACTGAAGAAAGAGTTTGTGACAGGTACGTTTTCCATGACCTGTGTCCTTATGTTAATAACAGAAGATCACCTTAAACTGGGGTTTGCTTTTGTGCCTAAGATATGATAACAGGTATCGAAAACAGATTCTTTGAAGGACCTGGAAGTCAGGGTAAAAATCCCAGGTACTCTCTGACAGACCTTGATGATGAAAACTTCAGGTTGGTCACATAACTGTTGTACATCACTATATGTAACACACATCATTAAAAATAAAATAAACACCCTTTTTCTCCATGTATTCACAGAACTGTTGGTGAAATAATTGCAGTCAGCCTGGCCCAAGGTGGCCCAGCTCCTGCTTTTTTTTAGGACTGGTGCTACCGTTTCCTGTGCACAGGAGAGGTGGATTTTAGTAGTTTATCGAAGGAGGATGTGGCTGACCAAGAATCTTCCCTACTCATCAGCAGAGTGAGCACCTTGTCTAGCACACTGCTACGCTTTTAATTCACACCTTTCTCTGAACAGTGAACACTTTCAGGTTGAACATGTGGCTGATGCAGTTATAAACTGTGGATACACAAGCCAGATCAAGCTGGATAATAAACAAAACATCATTCAGTAAGAAACAACAACTGTCATTGAAATATTTTTACTTTAGCTTCCGTCAATTTTCGCCTGAAATTTCTACTGAGATGTACAGAAAATAAATTGAATGCTGTTCTTGAACTGTTTGGAGTACATGCATGGTTGTGGTCTCATTTGAAAGCTGACAACCTGAATTTCCACCCAGTCACTCAGAATTACTCTAGGTGCTACTGGCACAGAGTATTTCATGTTGGAACACACTGAATTAGGATGACTTTTATTCTCGCCTACATTTTTTCCCTAATAAAACACCTGAAAATCAGTGTGGCAGCACTGTGAGAGCTTGAAACACAACAAGGCAACAGCTTGGGGTCTTACATAGTTCAGATCAAAATTTCAGAGCAATACTACAAGAAATGAGTGTTTCACACATGTTTTTGTACTGATATGGCCCGGCGCTGTCAATTTTGGACACCCTCTGTACACCCTGGGCAAAAATGGTATATGTTCGTTTTTCAGCCCGTTTTCACATTATTTTCACTTCAAAAACTCATAAAGAACTCAAAAAAGGCACTTCAGAGCAGCTGCAGTGTGGATCAGACCCAGAGACTGGGAGAGACAGAGAGGCTGCAGCTGCAGCCAGAGCCGATGTGTGAAACGTCACAGAACCCTGCTGGCAGAGGCTCTATTTATATCCTGGTATCCAGCAGCTCATTGGCTACCGGCCCTGTCAGTCAAACGTTTCCTCCGACGTGATTTGCTCAGAATTTACTGACGAAATGAGGTAGGTCCAGATCGGTCAGTCTCGGCTACGGTTGGCTGTTTAGGGTTCAGAGGCAGGCCAGAGTCACTTGATTGGTTGAAATGTGGTGTAAACATAAAGGAAAGACTTCAGTCGCCATTTTGAGTCCAAGACCGCGTGGATCTCTGTACGCTGAATAAAAATATGAACATAAATACAGTGAATTATGAAATGCGCAGCGCCGCGTGTGCGCACACGGAGCCGAGCTATTTGTGGATTATTTACTTATTTCCAGACATGTTTTGGACAAAATATGATACTTGCTGGTATTGTCTGGATGCCTAAGCTTGGATTCTGGCCGGTTTTTGTGGATTATTTTCATCTTTGACCAGTAAAAGAGCGTCCAAAGGTGAGTTCTGCCCTTTAAATGTTTTGTTGTTTGTTGGAGAAATGTGTTCATATTACCCGCTGTGGTAATCACATCTGAAAGTGGTTTATACCGGCGGATTCATGAGAATCTAAGCTTTCCATCGGCGTATAGTGTTTGTATAATCGTGTTTGCAGCTTCGGACATTCTTTCGGACATTCTTTAAATTGTTATGGAAATCTCAAATGTCCTGCGGGCGGGACACTGAAGCTTTAAACCAGTTTTTGATTTTTGTGTTCTTTCGTTCATAGTGCTATTGTCTTGCACTCTACCACAGACTGATTCCAATGCTTCAACAAGTGAGAAAGGCCATGGAACTGTATGTTCTGCTCAGTCAGATGGCTGCAAACCCTGAAGCTTTACACACTTTACTCAAAGTAAGCATTATTCATAACAGTTTAACTCGCCGTGTTCTGGCAGACAATCGCCCTGTTCTGGATTTTGTTCTTTCTTATCTATGTATATGAATTTTAACACCAGTCGTATATTCACTTACTCTTTTTATCCAGATGCTGATTTCATAATGATGAACTGCCGACCACAGCTCAGTGAAAAGGGGACATCTCAGGAGAGAACTGAGAGATTATAAACATCATGCAAGATTTTTGCCAGGAGCTTGAAATATCAGGTACTATGCTATACAGGACTGCAGGCAAGTAACTAATAATCAGTACAGTTGAGGTATCCAGTAGGTCTGTTATGCCACTTGTCCAATTAGAAGCAAGTGTCACAGCGAATCAAAACAAAGTAGTTCTGAGTGCTCACACTTATCATGGGGTTGTCTCTTCCAGGATGATAATAACCAGGCTATAAGATGATTATTACACTATTACTACATGATTATTTAAATTGAAATTCCTTAGTTCAAATTGTTTGTAACATGTTTTATTTCTTATATTTTAAACATCACAGTGCTGCAGCTGAGGAGCCCCACTCTCTTGGAGTTCAGCATGAAGAGCCCACATTCCCATCCTCCCTGATGAAAAGAGACATTTCAAAATGACATTCATGTTTGACCACGACTGCAGGGAGCCACTTGGAGATCACTCCGTTTGTTACCAAACTGTGAGTGCATGCACTCGTACAGTAACTTTTCCAGTGCAGCCTCTCAGCACTTACACTGAATTCAGAAGACTTATGAGTGAAGCAGTTAGATGGTGGCTTCCACAGAGTTTAACAGAAATAGCTCTCTGGTAATCTGAAACAAAAAATGAGAAGCTATTTCTAAACATTAACTGATAGAATATGTTCATCACTAATGAAAAAAGCAAAACAATTGTTCCTGTTAGCTCAGTGTTTGACTTCCTCTTCAGTCATACAGATTCCCTTTATACAGGGTTCTCTTGCTTTTATTAGTTAGAAAAGCTTCAATCATTTTTGTCACTGTGCTGGAATATTTGTTGACTTTCAAGTTCTTGTCCAAATGTCTATTGGTTGGACACCTGTTGCAAGAACCTTAAGTATAAGTGACGACCATGTGACTCTGAATGTTCCAGAGGGTTGATAGTTCTCTGAAGTTCTTCCAGGGCTTCATCATCCAGTGGGCACTCAAATTCAGGAACCACAACTGTGCCATGAGAGTCTTCCTGCAGCACAGCACTCTGCCAGTCAACGCCTGGGTCCTGAAGGTCCTTTGAATTCAGAACATATCAGTCAGGAATGGATACTTGTTGAAATACAGTTTTGGTATTTGTGTGAGTTTTTTTTAAATAATAAACACAACATTACAAAAAGTGATGCTTTATTTTTGTTCATCAGCATAGAAATGACTTCATTAGAAGTAGTAGAAACGGAAAAAAAAATCAGGATCATCCCACAAATGATGACATATTTCCTGATCCAGGCCTTATAAACAGTACAGTACTCTTCATTTTATGAAAATATGTGGGCTTTGTAAACTACAGTCTGCCTCTCCTGTGGAACCTGCTCCCAGTTTGGGTTCGGGAGGCAGATACCCTCTCTATTTTTAAGACCAGGCTTAAAACGTTCCTTTTTGACAAATCTTATAGTTGGGGCTGACTGGGTGACCCACAGAGGTTCGGCTTGTGTCTTCATTGCACAGCTGACTCCCTCTTGGACGTCCCTTCGTTCTGCCTCTAGTCATGCTGCTATAGGCCTATAGGCTGCTGGGGGACTTTTCTTGACGCACTGAGCCCTTCTCTATCTACCTTTACATTTAATATGTATACCGTTATTGCAGTACATTCACTCTGTTTCCCCCTGTGCTATTTCTCCGAGTGTCCCTGGTCCCAGAGCTGGATGCTTCAGATCTGCGGTTGATGTTCCACCAGCTGGTCCAGTCTCCATCATGTCCACTGTGGGATGCTGCTGCTGACCTTCCTCCAGCCCTCTGCTTCCAACTCCCTTTTTCCACCAGTCAACTCTGCATCGCCTTCACTATACTGTTATGCTAACTTACATACTGTTTGAATTTTACTGCTAGCTATATATGGAGTATGTTTAATGTCAGAGCCGTACATCATCAGAGTAAACTATGAGTCAGTTTTCAATGTTAGCTTATACTTTGTTTGTGTCACATATCCTGTCATGCATGTATCCAAATGTGTGTTGTGTTTTCCTTGCTTTCCCACCCCTCCCTCTTCTCCCATCCCTCCCCCTTGCCCTCTTCTGTCCTTCTCAACCCCCCCGGCCAGCAGGCAGATGGGTCCCCCCTATATAGAGCCGGGTTCTGCTCGAGGTTTCTTCCCTGTTAAAAGGGTGTTTTCCTGCCACTGTCTCCTTTGGGCTGCTCTGGGGGTCAGGCATTTGGGTTCTGTAAAGCGTCTTGAGACGAGTTGACTGTAATTGACGCTATATAAATAAAATTGAATTGAATTAATAGTCTAATCTATCAGAATGTGTAGCAGATACGTACTGCTCAGTCTTACAATCAACTTCTTAAAATACATGTTCCACTTGTTTTTACATCATATTGTACCTTGAGTCTCTCCCCCTCGTCCAGATCTTGTAGACGTCCCATGAACCACAGCTGTTCAGGGGTGAGACCTCCCTCTGTCCACAGAGAATGATTATTCCATCCTTCAATAAAGGTATCAAGATCTGCCCGGAGTCGGGGACAAAGCCGTCGTGCACACCAAAGAGAAGAGTGGCATCAGATATGTCAAGTAGACCATCCTCTTCCAGAGAGTGAAGAATGTCATGGTACATGCTAGTGACTGCAACCCAGACATCCCGCCACAGTCGCTCTATTCTGTAAAAACATTTTAAATACATTATTTTGGATTAAAACTCTCATGTATGTCTTCTAAAATAATATCAAGCTGCTAGGACAACATATTGTTGGAGCCAAAAACTAAATTAATAACATAACCAAAATACAAAAAAACTAACCTCTGATTATGGACTCTTTTCTTCATCATCTTCATCATTCTTCAGCTCTTTCCAGAGATGAAGCTCGATCTTCCTGTTCCTCGTGTGGCAAACATGAAATGTGCGATATCCAGGTTTTCTACTCCCTGATCTGCCCTAACCCTGTAACCACAATAAATAAAGTTGTATCAGTAATAGTTAATGCAACTTATACAGATTTAATCAAACTTCATATAACTAGATAATCAGGTCAGAATACCTTGACGGTAAGCCATGAAGCTGGACCGATGTGATGAAGAATGAGAATGCAGTTTGTGCTTTGTTTGTTGCAGCATCCAAGTACAAGACCTGCAGTAAAACCACATGGATAATGTACAGATCTGTGTTTAGCTAACAGCTTATTAGAACATTGTTCTTTGTAGCATTTGGTATCTCATTTGTTGTGTTATTTTTTTTTTAAAACATCAATGTGGTATATCCTACAAACAAAAACACTCCATACAATGAGTTTATTAGACACATACAGCTGAAACAATGCAGCAAAATTTTTCATTGAACCAATTGCACGTTTAAATAATATTCAAAAAATGTAATAAAGCAAAAAAAAAAGGTGATCTCAAATACACAACTTTATATTCATTTTACCTTCTGCAAAGTGAATGGGGCTGTAGTTCTACCAACAGTTACTATCTGAGATATACTACATCTTTAAATAACTTTTTTATTAATGTTTTTGTGCTAGAAATGGTAGAAATGGTGAAAGTGTGACCAGCTCTGCTTCACTCGTCTCAGTGATCAAATACAGGGCACTTACAAAAAGACAATGTTGCTCTTCAGATTACTTGTATGTAAAAATGTATCCAGATGAGATATTAAATGTTTGATTACATTATAATTATCATTAATTTCATACTGAAAGCCACTGGCTAAAACAAATACTCAAAACCAAGTTGAAAGGCTGGCATACTGATCTCTGTGTACTTGGCTGTGTTTATTATTCCAAAGCCATCACCAATGATCTGTACCCTTTGGTTGAAGATTATGATCAAAGTACCTACAGTTTTAAACGGCTGTTCATAAAGCTAAGTCAGCCATGTCCAAGTTTCTGATATATACATAAGGATCAAATTACTCTGATTTATAGCTGCAAAACTTCACACATACAGTCATAAATTTAAGAGTAAAAAATGACCTTCCTTGAGTAGCCATCCACTCCACCAAAGACCACAGTGTTGTACCTGTTCAAGATGGGGAGTACTATTTCAATAAGGCTGCTCATGTGTGAGTCGTGGCAGCTAATTGCAGACTGTTCTAAATTGCAACAACCTTTTTTGAATGCAAATATTCTATTAAAAGATGTTTGGGGGACATGTTTAAATTAGGGGCTCCATAATGTTTTCCCAAGTAACAAACAAGATAAACTTCACTGAAGTATTTTAATGACATTCCTCTTTAAATGAAATAGTCTGAGCAAGCTTATTTACCTTATGAGTTTATGATTTGTGTCAGTGTGGACCAGGAACAGAGGGCCTTGCACAGAGTAACTTTGTCCAACAACACATCCTAGTTTAGTGAGGAGATCACAGCAGCATCAACTCGATGCACTGAAGCCATCATTCTCCACCACTGAACACGCAGACCCATTGAAACCAAATGTCCTTGGACCAACCAATAGCCAGTATTTGGTATCTGTCTTTTAATAGATGATACGATTGTTACGGATTTTGGCTGGACTCGAGCAGAGGAACCACGCTACCGAGGCAGAGATGGAGTGAGAAGGAGATATATTGGCTGGATGCGTTATTAGCGGGGAGAATGAGTCCAGGGTGTATTCAGCAGGCAGTGGAGGGTTGGTCTGGTTCCGGAGGAGGGGAGCCGGGGATCGGCGGCCGTCGTTGGTTCCGTGAGGGGAGCTGAGTGTGGCGGCAGGTGGTAGGTGGATCCCTGGCAGCGGCAGAGTTTGATTGTGGACGGAGTCCAGGAGGGATGACGTCAAGGGGAAGGGAAGGCAACGCAGATGATCCAGGCAGGGCTGAGGGACGAACCGGGCTGATCGGAGACAGGAGGATCCAGTGGAGAAACAGAGTACTGCAGGCAGGAGAATGGACAGCCAGGTTCTAGGTGAAGGCAGAAGAGAACACGCGTTAAACAACGTTTCACAGAATGCAGGGCTACTGTGCGGCTAGAGTGTGACTGACAGGTATGTCAGGTACAACAATCGGGCTGAGAATGGAGGAGTGAACCGGTCTTCTTGTAGCAGAGGCAGGTGATTAGTGGGACAAGCTCCAGCTGATTACCTGAGTGGAGGCAGGCTTGTCTGCACTCCACTCAGTGCATTGCTGGGGAGAGAGGAAGAGGGAGAGAAAAAGGTGAGAGACAGATGGGAAAAGGGTATTTGGATGCCAGATAGGAAGAGGGTGAGAAGAGGGCTCTGACAATGATGATGTCAAGCTCTTGGTCAGTCATTGTGCTCTATGTTCCTCTCACAGACAAGTCAAATTCTTGCATCCTTCTGTAAACTGTCCGTCTTGAAACACCAAGGAATTTAGCAATCCACCTGTGTATTTAAAGGCCACACTAATTGCCACAGGTGTGGCGCAAATCATGAGGTGAATAGTTTTTGACCGTGGTTTATCGTGGCGTGGCATGACGGACTGTTTATTGGAAACACTTTGCTCTTTGTTAAGTTTGATGAACTCCAGAAGGTAAATAAATTCATGAATTTGTTCGTAATTGTGAGTTTGGACTATTACTTTTTAAATAGACTCTACTGGTGTTATTTTTGGACCACTAAGGAGGACAAGAGCACGTCAGAGTGGCCAGAAAGCCACGCGTACTTAACAGAGCCAAATTTGCGTCAACAATTAGTCAGAAACAATCTGTATTTGATCATATGGAAACCGTAAGTCGTGGATCAGATGGCGAAGGCAACACTGTGATCCACCAGTAATCAAGAGGCTGTGGTTCTGACGGCGCTGATCTTCACCACGGTCACGGCAGGATGCAGGAGAGACCCGACAGGAGGAGTCACAGCTGCATTGGGCGCAGCGACAAGCATCCGGAGACCGGGGCCGGGCAGTGGACCACCCATTGGCAAGGTGTGGACGTCTGGACGCGATGCAGCGGGCGGCGGACGGAGATAGGAGACTCCGGCGCAGCGAGCAGCAGCGAACAGACGAGGCAAAGTTTCCTTTGGATCGAGGTCAAATAAAAGGAGGTACATGGTAGCTACCACACACATACATATGGCCATTATATAAAGTGTGCACACAAATATCTATTAAAATACCAATGCATTGGGTCAGAACAAAGTAAAAAAACAAACAACTTTATTTAAGTCCAAGACACTACTTCAAAGGAAGACACTTTGTTTTTGTGGACATAATTTATGTTGTATTGGTGTGAACTTATGAAAAGCAACTTTTAAATGGAAAATTGTGTGTGGTTGAACAAGTGGTGAAAAAATGTCTGAAACAAAAAATGGTTTGAAGGTTCAAACTGATAATCGAGGTAACGATGCTTATTTGTGTGAAAGGATGACTGAGGCAGTAGAAGTAACTGCTGAATCTCAGACTGTTGTGAGGCTTCACTATCAGTCACAAAAAGAAAAGTGAAACTTACTACAAAAGCACTGCTTTGTAAAATAGGAGAATCAGAAAAAACAAGAAAATCTAAGTTTAATAAAGCTGCTGAATTAAAAAGGACAATTCAGGAGTTATTGTGTGAGCCTGGGTATAAAGCTGAAGTAGAAAGCAACTTTAACAAATATGAAGTGCTGCTTAATGATGCAAAAGGTGCACATGATGCTCTGCTCAAGCTGCTACCTGTGGAAGAAAGAGAAAAACTGGAAATATGGTTCAAGGCAAAACTTCTTGGTGTGGATGAAGTCTCACGGAGTGTCACAAAATATTTGGAGTGTGCACGTGAAGAAGCTGTGAAAGGCACTGAGGATAAAATAACACCATTGGACAGTATATCAAATGTTGGATCATCAACAACATGCTCAACTAGAAGCAGCGCAGGATCTGCAAGATCAAACAGGTCCAACAAATCCTCAGTAGCAATGGCACAAGCTGAAGCCAAAAGAGCTGCGCTGCTGGCACGTGCAGATTCACTAAAAAGGAAACATGAACTGGAAACACACGCTGAATTATTGCGCAGAAAGATGGAGCAAGAAGACCTCAAGGCTCAGATTGAAGCTGCAGGTGCAGAACTGTCTGTATTACAAGCATTTTCAGCAGAACAGGATGGAATGGAGTCCTATTTTGAGAAGCACGAACTAAAGCAAAAAAATGTTCATCCTGATGCAAGGTCCACGGATTTGGCAGAAAATAAAACATTGCATGTGTCTGTGTCAAAAGTGGAAAGCAGTGGAAAAGAGGATGGAACTGTTGCACATACAGCTGATAACAGCCTGCTTCAGATTTTACAGAAACAAAATCAAGTATCTGAACTACTACTACAACAACAGAGGTCAAGTCACCTTCCACCAAGAGAGACACCAGTCTTTGAAGGAGATCCTTTAAAATGTAAGATGTTCATCCAAGCCTTTAAACACTGTGTTGCAGATAACTGTGCAACTAAAGGGCGTGTACTATTTGGAAAGATACACCAAAGGGCGTCCAAGAGAGCTTGTGCAAAGTTGTTTACACATGAGTGCAGACAGAGGCTTTGAAACAGCTAAAGCCCTCCTACAGGAGCATTTTGGTAATGAAACCAGAATCACTGCAGCTTATATGGACAAAGTCCTCAACTGGCCTGCTGTTAAGGTTGAAAATGTTTCAGCGCTTCAAGATTACACTTTATTTCTTCGTGGCTGCAATAATGCAATGTCAGATTTGTTTGACATGAGAGAACTAGACGTGTGCAAATTTCAAAATCATTGTATCGAAACTTCCATTTAAACTGAGGGAACGCTTTAGAAATGTTGCATTTGACATTAGAGAAACTCAAAACCGCACACCAAACTTTAGTGATGTGGAATTTGTGGAACGTCAGGTTAGACTGTTGTCTAATCCTCTTTTTGGGGATATCCAAGTAACCAAATATGGAAGACATATCAAAAAGGATGTGAATACAATCAAGCCATCAATCAAACCAAAATGGAAACGAGAAAACTTTGCAACAAATGTCTGTGCAACCAACAAATACAAGGAAGCCAAAGATCCCACACCAAACAACAATAAGAACTGTTTGTTCTGTGTACAGGAGCATGCTCTGAATGACTGTCAGCAATTTTCCAGGATTACACATAGGGAAAAAATCAGCTTCCTGAAGGAAAAAGAAACTTGCTTTGGGTGTCTCAGTACTGGACATTTGAGCAAAAATTGCAACCAGCGATTAATCTGCAAAATTTGCAAACAGAGCCATCCCACAGCATTGCATATTAAAATCAAGAAAAAGGTTGATAGGGCAGTGAACACCAATGGCATGCACTCTTGGGAATCAGAACCAGTTGTCAACAACACGTTTGTGTCAAGTATGGTATGGTATGCATTTATTTATACAGGGACAGCGTACAATTTTACATTGACCAAAAGGAAAGATGCAATGTACCTGGTTATAGCAAAAATGCTAATTTCCACCAGTAGTCCCTGGGCAGGTTGATGTTACAATCATTGAAAAACTGATACAAATGTAAATGGACACATAAGACCATAAGTCAAGCCATTGGAGGTCATACTGGGGCCGGTAGCAATGGATTCCTCCAGATCCTTCCAGTTCAAGTGAAAGCAAAAAAAGGCAATAAAGTCATTCAGACTTATGCATTTTTGGACAATGGATCAACATCCACATTCTGCACTGAAGCTTTAATGTGAAAGCTGAACCTGACTGGAAAGAAAACAAAGATATGTTTGTTAACCATGAGCCCAAAGACAAAGGTGTCAACATGCATTGTAAACGAACATGAAGTGTCTGGCCTGAATGGAAAAAGGTACCACAGTCTTCCAAGCGTTTACACACAAAAAACTATGCCAGTTAATAGAGCAAACATAATCACCACCGAAACACTTAGAAAATGGCCTTACCTTAACAATGTCAACATCCATGAAATCCATGCAGAAGTAGAGCTGTTAATTGGTACGAACGCATCGACGTTGCTGGAGCCATGGGAAGTTGTAAACAGTCAAGGTGATGGACCCTTTGCCATTAAAACCCCACTGGGGTGGGTTATCAATGGCTCAAGAGGGGAATGGAAAGGTGAACATGACAAGTGCCATTTTGCCACTGTGAACAGAGTGTCTGTTGAGTGTCTGGAGCTGCTATTGGAAAAGCAGTATGAACATGATTTTAATGAAAAGGCTGCTGAAGACGAAACTGAAATGTCAAGAGAAGAGGCGAAGTTCAGTGAAACCATGGAACAATCTGTCAAGGTGCAAAATGGACATTACAGTGCAAAGTTGCCTTTCAAAGCAAAAGAGGTGTCAATGTCAAACAATCGTTGTGTTGCTCAACAGCGCCTCACCGGAATAAAAAAGAAAATGGAAAAAGATAAAAGGTTCCATCAACATTACGCAAATATTATGACAGATGTCATCAACCAAGGTTACGCTGAGAAAGTCCCAGAGGATGAATTACGGTGTGGTGAAAACAAGGTGTGTTACATTCCTCCTCATGGTGTTTATCACCCATGCAAGGGCAAGATGCGAGTCGTCTTTGATTGTTGAGCCAAGTATAAAGGAACCTCCCTTAATGATCAACTGCTACAGGGCCCGAACCTTACAAGTTCTTTAATCAGAGTGCTACTGAGATTCAGACAAGAACCTGTTCCTTCATGTCTGATATAAAATGCATGTTTTATCAGGTCAAAGTGGCAGAGGAAGATAGAGATTTCCTCCGATTCTTGTGGTGGCCCAATGGAGATTTGACAAAGGAAGTTGCAGAATACAGGATGACTGTGCACTTATTCAGGGCAGTGTCTTCTCCAAGCTGTGCTTGTTATGCTTTGTGAAGAACTGCAGACGATCACCAGGACAGCTTTCCTGACGAGGTGCTTGACACAGTACGTCGAAATGTCTATGTGGATGACTGCTTGAAAAGCTCACCATCTGTGGAACAGGCAGTACATATTGATCGCTCCTCTTAAATCACTTCACAAGCTTCGCACAATACAACTTGTAAATATACACATAGGGCACACAACACATCCCTTGGGGGGGTGGGGGGTGGAGAGGTACTATTCGTACTCCACAATTCCCCTCCAATTTTAATGCACCACACTACCTGGGGGGTGGGTGGTTATGGGGTGGGACGTCATTAGATGGGATGGGCCCCAGTGCAGTGTTGTGCTGTGGCCCCCCGTCTATGCCCCCACCCTGATACTTCTTCCCCCAATTTTAACGCACCACATACACATTCACATTTTGGGCTTGCGGTGAGACAGAGGGGCGGGTACATTACCCTGTAATCTGCCTCACCGACCCCCCAATCTTAAGACACCACACATACTTGTATATACACTTGGGTGGGTCACATTCACGGTGCAGGGCTAGTCCTCACCAGTTGGGGAACTGGTGAACTCAGTAACAGGGTAACTCACAATAGTTTTACTGGCGTGATCTCCGGGGCTTCTCCCTGCCGGGCCCGGGGGCCCGGGTTGTTGCGCCTCCCCTGGTGTTCCTTCCTCTCCCTCCCTCCCTCCCTCCCTCCCTCAGGGTCGCGTCTCTCTGGGCGGCCAGGGGTGGGCTGGGCTCGTTTGCCCTTGCGGTGCTGTTGCCCGGTCACTTGGGTGGGCGGCATGGGGGGGGTCTGGGGGCGGGGGGTCGGGTTGTGGGGGAGGACGGGGGGCGGGTGGTCGTGGGGGAGGTGGGGCTGTGGGCCGGTGGGGCGCCGTGGGGGTCCGCTATGGCCCGTTCTGCTGCCCGGGCCTTGGGGCTCTGGCTGTGTCGGGGGGGGTCGCTCCGGGCTCCTGGGCTGGGTCTCCGCTTGGTGGCTCCTGCGGGGGGGCTGGGTGGACCTCCTTGGGCTGGAGGGGACAGCTCCCTCCTTTTGGTGGAGGTTTTCATGCATGTCAGACCCACCACACCGGCACCTACCAAAACTCAATAGAGTGTGTTCCTCCGGTTGCTGAGTCAGTGGAGGTTGCTGGGTTAGTGTCTGTGGATCTCACTCTGCTCTATCTATCCTTCTTGTGGCCTCCTGACATCTTCATGATTGATCCAGTTGGGACTTTGTCGTATTTGGTGTTTGTGAAGGGTTTTAGATTTGTAAATGGTTTTAAGGTGTGAATTAAAGAGCACAAACAAATAAAATGCACCTTTTCTCTTAGAACACTGTCTATGCCTCACCTTTCTGTCTGTCCTGTGTTTGTTTTATGTTTCACTTGGGTGTGCACAGCCCTCAATGGCATAATGTAGAAAACAGCTTGAAATAAACATGATAGGTTAATTTGCCATGAGGGCCGGTGATGGTCACAGTCACAAAGAAGAAAAAAATTGCACATGAAGCTTAAGCAGTGGCACCATGAGTGGTTGGTGTCATTTTTGAGCGGACTTGCAGACAAAAAAAAAAAAAAGAAAAAAAAAAAAAAGAGAGAGGGTCACACACAGACATAATAAAGAGCAGACGCCTCTCAGGGGGCTGCACAGCGAGAAATGCGGCTGCCATCTTGGTCCGGTCATCGTACTTACAGTTCAGCAGTAGAAAGAACCAGATGCCAGAGCACTGTGCCGCATATTCGTGTTCAAATCGCCGGATCATCGAAAACAGGGCACGAGGGAATACATTTCACAAGTAAGATTTAACATTAATAATGGTTGTATTTTGTGATATTACTGTGCTGTATTTATGCCCACCAGCCAAATCATGGCCAGCTAGCTAGGCTATGTTTACTGCCGGTGTTGACCCGTCTGTGAACTGAGACTTTATAAGTCATATTCCACTGACTTAGATTACAACTGACACAGGAAAGCTAAAACAAATATTACTGGTATAACATTGAGCAGTGAATTTTACACAGGTGGCACAGACTGTATTGTTCACATGTAATTCACCCTAACAACAGTAAGCTAGCTCTGATGTGTCATACCCACCCACTTACTTAAAAATACAGACAACTGGGGTTTTTAAAGATGGTGGCGTGAAGTAAGGTTGGGCTCGGGAGTGTCAGCATAGAATTTTATTATTTTTGCTCTTAAAACCCACTGATTTGCAGCAAGGCTAACATTTCCACTGCTTAGCTCACAATGAGCATTAATAACTACTTTTTAAGGCAGTCTGATGGCAGGGTATGCAATAAAAGTCCTGCATCGGATACGGCTGAAGCTTCCAATAGCGAAGGTACCAGTGAGGCTACTAGCATCCTTGCTCGCGACACCGAGGCAATGACACCAGCCCTTCAGGAGGTGATTCGTGCTGTAACAGCCAATCTCACTAAAGTTTTTGAAGACAAACTTGAGCCAATTAACCAGTTCCTATAATCTCAACAAGAACAGCTGCAGAGACCCGCATCAACGAAGCAGAGACACGGATCTCAGCCATAGAAGACGCCTCAGCGCCTACGCACGCCAAGCTTTAGTTGCTAGAGAAAAAGGTGGCACAGCTCGAGGAATACGTTGATGGTCTGGAGAATCAAGGCAGACGCAAGAACATCCGCATTCTCAATCTCCCAGAGCGGGCGGAAAGTGGTGGTGACCCCACGCTTTGTTTTTGAGAGGTGGCTCCCCAAACTTTTGAACATTGAGACGAAGTCAGAGCGCACCGCACAGGTTTGCTCACAACCCGCGACCAGAGACCGCGACCCGTCCTCGTGAGGCTTCATAATTACCAAGATAAGCAAAGGATTATGGCTGCATCGTGGGAGAAAAACAAGAAGAACCAGCCACTGAAACATGGTGATGCAACAGTGATGATCTTTCAAGATTTCTCCGCTGCTGTGATCCGTAAGCATAAAAGCTTCAACGCTGTGAAGAAGCGCCTGAAGTGTGTGGGAGCTGTGTACAGAAAGCTGTACCCCGCCCTGCTTAAAGTCACTCACCGCGGGACCACCGAGGTGTACTCTGATCCGGTCGACGTGGATAAATACTTGGAGTCGGTGGGACAGTCTGAAGAGGAGAACTGTCCGGATTGAAGCCTGCCCTTATGACGCCCATGAGCCAATACTTTCATGTCTCTGAGCAGCAGCCTGCTGCACACTGACGTTTTCATTCATAATATGGCTGAAACAGGTTTAATATAGTCACAAACTTTTGTTTATAAGTAGTGGTGTTTTTTTATTATTATTGTTACTATTTTACATTTTCCTCAAGCTTCACCACTCCTCCCTGTTAGTTAGGTTTTCATTAATTTCTTATTTCTGCAAGAGCTTACTCAGGAAACCCTTTCACTTGCGCTCCTACAGGTTAGGAGATGAAAAGTGTTTTCTGTTCTTTGCCAGTTTTAGGCAGGGTTTATTTCTTTTTTATTTGTCATGTTTGTAATATGTTTTTCCGGCCGGTTTTGTTGAATAGTTTGACAGATAGATGTAATTATGGGAACATTATACGTGAATAAGTAATACCATGTTGACATTAAACATGTACTTGGAATGTGAATGGGATTCACACACCAATTAAACGGAGAAAGGTCTTGAATTATATTCAGAGGGAACAGGTTCATATTGCCTTATTACAAGAAACACACTTAAATGATCAAGAACATGCTAAATTACAACAGGGTGTCTTTAACTATGTCTATTTCTCCTCTTTCTCATCCCAAAGTAGAGGAATGGCAATTTTAGTCAGGAAAAATGTGCCTTTTATACTGGTGGACTGTATTAAGGACACAGGAGGACGCTATGTGACTGTGAGAGGCATCTTATATGGAGAGGAAATTGCATTATGAGTCTGTACTCATGGAGTAGGTGTGAGGAGAACGAGCTCTGGCAGACATTGAACATTTTTGCCAACAAACTCCATATAAAGTATAGTTTTTGTCTGTTACTTACTCAAACGATTCCATATCTCTACCTGAAGCCGGGAACATTCAAAATATTTATTGCAATGGGACCTAAGAAAGCTATTGAAAAAAAATGACCGCCCATTGCTAATGCTACGGCTAGTGCTAGCTTGATCATCGAGGTCATATCCGCCCTACTCCAAAAACACCGTGAAGACTTATCTGCTGAGTTTAAATTATCACTCGCCAGGATTGAGGCTAACTAGATCAGGCGAAACTCGTCACGGAGACCATGTCCAGCGAATTTCCTCCATCGAGCTATCTCCTGATGACCTTAGCCAGCGGGTCGTGGATTTGGAGGCGACCTGCTCCTTCTCTGGAAGGAAAACACCAAGCGTCAAGATGAAAGTCACCGACCAGGAGAATAGAAGCAGACGCTCAAATTTACAAATTATTGGCTTAGCTGAAGTCCACTGAAAGCAGTCGCCCCCACCGATGTTTTCGCTCAACTTCTCCAAAACATAGTCGGAAAAGACATTTTACCGAGGCCTACCTGAGATTGACAGAGCGCATCGCACACTGACTCTGAAGCCGGGTCCAGGGCAGCGTCCGCGGCCAGTCCTTCTCTGCCTCCACCGGTACCAAACGAAGGCGCTTATCATCCGGGAAGCCCGCGCAGAGGAAATTTGACTTCCATGGCCAGCAGATTCACATTGTGGAGGATTACAGCACGGAGGTGATGAGTCCAGCACGTGCAATACAGAGACGTGATGACGGATCTCTACAAAGGGGCTTTTAAACCTGCCTTACTCTACCAGCTTGTCTCCGTGTGACGCGGCCAGCGGAGCTAAGAGATGGATGGAGTCTGTTGACGCTGCGCAAAAGTTCCTCAATGACAATCCTCCACGCCAAGGCTGCCTCGCCGTGAACGAACTGACAGCCGCTAATGCGTCTGCTACTTCACTCTGGATGTCAACGATATTGCTGGTGATGTACACGGTGTTTTGTTTTTTTTTACTTTTTTGAGCCTCAAATTG
This sequence comes from Acanthochromis polyacanthus, assembly GCF_021347895.1. Classification (NCBI taxonomy): domain Eukaryota; kingdom Metazoa; phylum Chordata; class Actinopteri; family Pomacentridae; genus Acanthochromis; species Acanthochromis polyacanthus. The sequence goes on along the minus strand of NC_067121.1, from coordinate 1,739,083 downwards.
CTCACAGGTCGTGACCAGCCTTAAAGCTGACTCTGCACATCAGTTATGACTATTTTAGTTTTTATTTTATTGAATATTTGAGACATGAATAAGCCAAATGGCCTATTGCATTAGCAATTCGGAACTTTTGTTGGGACAATATTGTTTGTTGGTCTTTTATAACTCCCTAGCCTACAGGGTCAATACTGTAAATAAGGGGTTACTATTGCTACTTACTAAAATTATGCCGGAGCTCTGTACTTTGTTTGGTGAGTTTATGTTGCACTTGGAAGACGAGTCTGAGGAATTTTTTCTCTTTTCAGAGCTTGCTGCTTTTTATTGTTTGTTTTTGTTTTTCAATTTTACTGAGTTGCAGCTATCCTGGTTTGGGGGGTGGGGGCCACCACTGCTACATGCAGCTTTTTTAGAAAAAGTGCTGGACACTCTATTTGCTCCAGTCCCACTATCACATTAATTAACCTTAAACACATTCATTTTACCTATGTAGAATAATGACTAGTCTTAATTTTGTGAGCTGGAATGTGAAAGGATTGAATCATCCTGTTAAACGTAAAAAAGTATTCTCTCATCTCAAATATCTTGAAGCCAAAATTGCTTTTCTACAAGAAACACACATTCGTAACTCCGATTCAAGTCGGACTGCTGAATTGTTCTGGACAGTGTTTCATTCTTCATTTCAAGCCAAATCCAGATCTATTCATTTGAACCACAGGACGTAATATCAGACAATATGGTCGATATGTAATTTTCTCAGGGAACCTATATATATGCTTGTGGTCCTGGTTAATGTGTACGCCCCAAATGTTGATGATGCCAGTTTTTTCAATCGATTGTTTTCATTACTACCTGACTTGAATATCTACCATCTCATATTGGGGGTGACCTTAACTGTTGCTTGGATCCATTGATGGACAGGTCCTCAAACAGCCCCAGCACAGCAAATAGGTTGCTAGTATAATCAATGGCTTTCTTAATGGGTTCGGTATATGTGATATTTGGCGCTTTTTGCATCCAAATGTTAATGAGTTTTCCTTTTTCTCATCAGCGCACCACACGTACTCCAGGATGACTAGTTTTTTCCTAATACCAACTTCTACCTTTGCTGCTACTTGTGAATATCAACTCAATCGTTATTTGATCAACGCCCTGTATCGCTCTTCCCTTCATTGTCCTGGCCCTCCTGAGTGTAGGCAATGGGCGTTTGAATTCAACTTTGCTGTCGGACGTAGAGTTGTTAAATTTATTGAGAAAAAACACGGTGGAAATCAGTTTAATATTTCAGAGTTCAGATGGATTAAATGCGCTGTCAACAGCGCTGAGTGGAGCGGATGACCGGACCAAGATGGCGGCCCCCACCGCTCGTCAGCCCCAATAGGCAGTAGCGGTCGAATGCGGCGTCTACTCTTTATATACAGTGCCTTGTGAAAGTAAGTTCGGCATCCTTGCAACTTTTGCCAATGCTTTCGCCACATTTCAGGCTTCAAACATAAAGAATATAAAAGTTTTATTTTTTTGTCAAGAATCAACAACAATTCGGGACCACAATCGTTGAAGTGGAACGAAATTTATTGGTATATTTTAAAACTTTTTTTTAACAAATAAAAACCTGAAAAGTGCGGGCGTCTGCAATTATTATATGGGCCCCCTTTACTTTCAGTGCAGCAAACCTGCACTCCAGTAAGTCTCAGTGAGGACTCTCTGAATGATCCTCAATGTTGTCCTAATGGACTGACTGATGATAAATAGACATCCACCTGTCGTGTAATCAAGTCTCCGTTATGAAAGCACCTGTCCTTGTGATAGTCTTCAGGGTTCTGTTTAAAGTGCAGAGAGCATCATTTGAAGAACCAAGGAACACCCAGGCAGGTCCCAGATACTGTTGTGGAGAAGTTTAAAGCCGGATTTGGATACAAAAAGATTTCCAAGCTTTAAACATCTCAAGGAGCACTGTGCAAGCAATCATACTGAAATGGAAGGAGTATCAGACCACTGCATCTACCAAGACCCGGCCGTCCCTCTAAACTTTCACCTGGAACAAGGAGAAGACTGATCAGAGATGCAGCCAAGAGCCATGATCACTCTGGATGAACTGCAGAGATCTACAGCTGAGGTGGGAGAGTCTGTCCATAGACAACAATCAGTCGTACACTGCACAAATCTGGCCTTTATGGAAGAGTGGCAAGAAGAAAGCCATTTCTCAAAGATATCCATAAAAAGTCTGGTTTGAAGTTTGCCACAAGCCACCTGGGAGACACACCAAACATGTGGAAGAAGGTGCTCTGGTCAGATGAAACCAAAATCCAACTTTTTGGCCACAATGCAAAACGATATGTTTGGCGTAAAAGCAACACAGCTCATCACCCTGAACACACCATCCCCACTGTCAGACATGGTGGTGCAGCCTCATGGTTTGGGCCTGCTTTTCTTCAGCAGGGACAGGGAAGATGGTTCAAATTGATGGGAAGATGAATGGAGCCAAACACAGGAGCATTCTGGAAGAAAACCTGTTGGAGTCTGCAAAAGACCTGAGACTGGGACGGAGATTTATCTTCCAACAGGACAATGATCCAAAACATAAAGCCAAATCTACAATGGAATGGTTCACAAATAAACGTATCCAGGTGTTAGAATGGCCAAGTCAAAGTCCAGACCTGAATCCAATGGAGAATCTGTGGGCAGAGCTGAAGACTGCTGTTCACAAACGCTCTCCATCCAACCTCACTGAGCTCCAGCTGTTTTGCAACGAAGAATGGGCAAGAATTTCAGTCTCTGGATGTGCAAAACTGACAGAGACATACCCCAAGCGACTTGCAGCTGTAATTGCAGCGAAAGGTGGCGCTACAAAGTATTAATGCAAGGGGGCCCAATAATATTGCACGCCCCACTTTTCAGGTTTTTATTTGTTAAAAAAGTTTAAAATATCCAATAAATTTGTTCCACTTCACGATTGTGTCCAATTGTTGTTGATTCTTGACAAAAAATTAAACTTTTCTATCTTTATGTTTGAAGCCTGAAATGTGGCGAAAGGTTGAAAGTTCAAGGGGGCCGAATACTTTCACAAGGCACCGTATATATATATACATATTACATTTATTGCCAGAGTTGTAAATCATAAGAGTAAACTATGAATCTGTTTCAATGTTAGCTTCTACTTTGTATCGTCTGTCTTATCATGCATGTATCAAATTGTGTGTTTTATGTTCCCTGTTCCCTCCCCTCTTTACAACTCTCTACCTCTTCTGTGTCCTTCTCACCCGCCCAACCAGCAGCAGATGGTTCCCCACATAAAGAGCCGGGTTCTGCTCAAGGTTTTTTCCCTGTTAAAGGGTGTTTTCCTTGCCACTGTTGCCTTTGGGCTGCTCTGGGGGTCAGGCATATGGTTCTGTAAAGCGTCTTGAGACAATTTCACTGTAATTGGCACTATATAATAAAATTGAATTGAATTGAATTTATGTTTTTGATATAAGATAAGACATTCCTTTATTACTCCCGTGTCCGGGGAAATGTCCCATGTTACAGCAGCACATCATACAGTACAGCAACAACGCAACAATAAACAACAGTATAATGATAATCATAATAACAATCACAATATGTTCATGAGTGTCGGATGGGAAAGGTGGCTTATGGAATGATGTGAAGTACGAGAGAACTGTGCATATTATGTGGTAAGGGATTGTGTGAAACTGTCCATTTTTGTGTAAACATCATCCAGTGATGCTGATGTTATAAAGTCTTACAGCAGATGGAATGAATGACTTGCAATAGCGCTCCTTCTTGCAGGTTAAGTGTCTCAGTCTGCTGCTGAAAAGCTACTTAGAGACTCCACAGTGTCATGCAGTGGGTGAGAGGGTTGTCCCTGATGGATGTGAGCTTTGCCAACATCCTCCTCTCACCCACCTCCTCTATGGAGTCCAGGGAACAGTCCAGCACAGAACCGGCCTCCTCTCCAGTCTGTTCAGTCTCTTTCTGTCCCTTTCAGAGCTCCCTGCTCCCAGCAGACCACTGCATAGAAAACAGCAGACGCTACCACAGAGTCATAGAATGTCCAGAGCAGAGTCCTGCACACTCCAAAGGACCTCGGTCTCCTCAGCAGGTGGAGACGACTTTGGTCCTTCTTGTACAGGACCTCTGCGTTGTGTGACCAGTCCAGTTTGTTGTTGAGGTGAACACCCAGGTATTTGTATGAGTCCACTATCTCAATGTCCAAACCCTGGATGTTCACCGGTGCAGGCTGAGGTGTCCTCCTCCTGTGGTAGTCGATGGTCATCTCTTTCGTCTTACTGGCGTTGAGCTGCAGATGGTTTCGCTCACACCAGTCAACAAAGTCAGAGATGACTGTCCTGTTCTCCATCTCATCCCCATCACACACCCAACAATGGCTGTATCATCAGAGAATTTCTGGAGGAGACAGCTCCCAGGGTTGTAGTGGAAGTCCGATGTGTACAGGATGAAGAGAAAGGGAAGAGCACTGTCCCCTGTGGGCCCCATGCTGCTGACCACTACATCAGAAACACAGTCCTGAAGCCTCACGTACTGTGGTCTGTTGGTGAGGTAGTCGATGGTCCAAGCAGCCAGGTGACAGTCTACTCCCACTCTCTCAAGCTTCACCCTGAGCAGAAGGCTGGATTGTGTTGAAAGCACTGGAGAAGTCAAAGAACATGACCCTCACAGTGCTGCCAGTGTCCTCCAGGTGAGTCAGCGATCTGTGCAGCAGGTAGATGACTGCGTCATCCACTCCAATGTTCGGTTGGTAAGCGAACTGCAGTGGGTCCAGATTAGGGCTCACCAGGGGGCGGAGGTTCCTGAGGATGATCCTCTCCATCGTCTTCATCAGATGAGAAGTGAGGGCCACAGATCTGAAGTGGTTTGGCTCCCTGGGGTTCCTGGTCTTTGAGACAGGAACCAACAGGAAGTCTTCCACACACAGAACCCTCTCCAGACTCAGGCTCAGTTTGAAGATGCGAGCAGCACCTGACAGAGCTGGTCTGCACAGTCTCTGAGAGACTGGAGCCGATTCCATCGGTACCTGCGGCTTTCCCGGGCCTCATTTATAAAAACGTAGGATCCATACTAAAGTTTGTGTCCGCTGAAAATCTGAAAAGGCGTATGCCTTCCCCTGATTTATAAAACTGTGTGTAAGCACAGCTGCATGCAATTCTTGATAAATCACACACCAGCTGGAAGATTGCACAGGTGGATCCACCTCACATTCCGCCACAACACACCCACATTTTACCATGAATGGTCAATGCAAAACTCATGAATGTATCTGTATATAAATAAGCTGCTGATCCACGGCATTTCACACAGCGCCCTGCAGTTTTTCACTGCTGTGCGTCAGGATGATGAATCATGTGTTGACCCAGGCCACCCTGACACTTAATTTTTATGATCATGTCCGATGTACAAATAATTTGTACACTGATTGAATGTACATTTTTTCGGTTCACAGACAAATTCATCTTCACTCGGAGCCCTTACAGCAACATGAGTGCAGTCAGTTACTCGATTACATTTGGGAAACCGGACATTGCTGCAAATTGCCGTTTAATGTTGGCCTGTTCACCCACAGTGTAAGGAACCTGATGTACTGACTGGTCATGTTTATAATGTCATCCTAAACAGCTGGTATTATTGCGCTGAGGATGGTTGTGATATCAGACCTAAGGACATCATTTAACTGAATATCAGACCCAGATAGGATTTAGACAACAAAGTAACCTCATATTTCTTCATATAAAACACATACCTGTCGATCACTTAACGCTGGAAGGAGCCGGTGTCACCAGAAACCCCGAGTCGTCAGCTCCTGTGTCTGTACCGGGATGACGTGGTTTGGGTGGGGGTCGGTCTAAGACGGCCCAGTCAGCACATAGATCCAGAGCACTGCTCTAGGAATCTGAATCGGCTTATTAGCCAGTCATCATCGTCATGGGCAAATCCCCATGATCCCTAAAATCTCTCTCCATTCTTAACGTGATCTTCCAGCGATGCCAGCTCATCCATTGTGCCACATTACAACAGGCTGTGACCGCTATTTATCCGCTTGATCAGCGATTGGACTGATTGTCACAGGCCTTTTCCAAATTAGTAATCAATCAGTGTCACTCACCGCTCTATATGAAGATGGAAGTTTGATATATGAACATAGTTCTGCAAATACAGTCGTAGGCCGAATGCGCACTATATGAACATCTAACAATGGGTTTATGATTATCCGGCTCTAAGTCTAATATGTGATAACAATAAAGGTTTGAGATCATCTGGTTTCAATTCACCACTTCACCCTCCTGCACTGCCGTTCCCTCTGTCTCCAAAATGTGCTTAAGCAAGCATCAAAGTTGCGCACGGTGCGCACATTTCACGCCAAGTTTGTTTTTAGAAATCACAACGTACACAACGTACCCAACGTACGCCACTTTTACGCAAAGGTTGTGATTTACGCCATTTTCTAGCACTGTTTTGTGCGTAAAGAAGCATCAAGAATCAAGGTTGGCGCACCGTGCGCACATTCTCACGTCAAGTTTGTTTTTATAAATCACAAACTTTGCGTAAAAGTGGCGTACGCCACTTTCTAGCCCTGTTTTGGCGTACGCAAGCTTTATAAATGAGGCCCCAGGTCTTGATCTTTTTTAGCTCACTTCTCACCTGATGAGCTGTTATGGAGAGGCTGGGGTGGAGGAGGATGACAGGAGAGGGGTGATGGTGGTGGTGGTGGGTTGAGACACGAGAGGTGGTGGGGCTGTATGTGGTGTCCAGAGGTTTTATCTGATTCAGAGATATTCTTGCTGGGATCTTCTTACATTCATTACTAAACAACTTGTAAATGTACGTCTGTTTAAATACATTCAAAACATTTCATGAAGCAGTCCATGGAGCTGTACATGTTTTATTACAACTTCATTTCATGTCCAGATCTCCTCTGCTGCAGTGACACACTCTGTTGTGTCCTACTGTCACAATGTCTCTGTATCTTCGTTCCTCCTTTTACTTGGAGACGGCAGAACTCAAGCTGAGTGGATTCCAGCAGTATGTTCACACCTGAACAGCCATGTTCTCTCAGCAGGATGTGAAAATTTCCAAACAGCTTCACAATATCTCCAATCACTGCTCTGCTGATGAAGGATGTCATGATAGCAGAAATGAAGCAGTCTGTACCAATACCATATCCATCCAGACATTCAGTTTGGTTCTTCTGCCTGCTCACCACCACCACAGTCCAGACTCCATCTGGTCTGATCATCAAGGATTGCTTACATATTCCTCACAATTGTTGTTGAAGCACAGACTAAAGGTGCTTTAAATCTAAAACATCTACTTTTAACCTGTACCATTTCTTCATGTTGTTTCAAGCTTAGTTCTGACATTATGCTTCCACAGATGTTTCAGGATCACGACTTCTCAGCTGTGTGGATTCTCATGTGGGCTTTTAATCGATAACTACGGTTGAAGCTTTTTTCCACAGGTTCCACAAGAATATGGCTTCTCACCTGTGTGACGTCTCATGTGATCAGTCAAATTGGTCCGTTGAATGAAGCTTTTTCCACAGGTTCCACAAGAATATGGCTTCTCACCTGTATGACGTCTCATGTAAGTCAAAGTGCCCCGTTGACTGAAGCTTTTTCCACAGGTTCCACAAGAAAATGGCTTCTCACCTGTGTGACGTCTTAAGTGGACAGTCAAGAGCGCCGGTGTCTGAAGCTTTTTCCACATGTGCCACAAGAATATGGCTTTTCCATTTTGTGAACTACCATGTGCTTATTATGTGCTGATGAATCAGAAAATCTTTTTCCACAAGTGTTACAAACATACGGTTTCTCACCTGTGTGAAGTCTCATGTGGGCAGTCAAATTGTTCCGTCGACTAAAGCTTTTTCCACAGGTTCCACAAGAATATGGCTTCTCACCTGTGTGACATCTCATGTGGTCAGTCAAATGGGAATGATGACTAAAGCCTTTTCCACATGTGCCACAAGAAAACGGCTTCTCACCTGTGTGACATCTCATGTGGTAAGTCAAAGAGTCCGTTGACCGAAGCTTTTTCCACAAGTTCCACAAGAATATGGCTTTCCCATTTTGTGAACTGCCATGTGCTTATTATGTGCTGATGAACCAGAAAATCTTTTCCACAGTGTTACAACATACGGCTTCTCACCTGTGTGACATCTCATGTGGCCAGTCAAATGGACCGTTGACTGAAGCTTTTCCCACAGGTTTCACAAGAATATGGCTTCTCACCTGTGTGACATCTCATGTGGGCAGTCAAATGGGCCTGTCGACTAAAGTTTTTTCACAGGTTCCACACGAATATGGCTTCTCACCTGTGTGACTCTCATGTGGGCAGTCAAATTGGTCCGTTGACTGAAGCTTTTCCCACAGGTTTCACAAGAATATGGCTTCTCACCTGTGTTCTGTGATGTTTGATTAATTTTGATTTATACCTAAAAGCTTTTCCACAGACCTCACATGTTGCAGATTTTCTTGCCTTGTCATTATCACACTGTCTCTCTGACAACGGAGCATTGTCTACATCATTAGTGTGACTGCTGTTACTCTGATGTCTCGGTTTCTGCTTGATACATCTAGTTGATGCTGAGTCTACATCCTTGCATCCTTCCTTCCGGGCTCTCAGCTACACAAGAGATGTGAAACAGGAGCTGGTCACTGTTTGGTTTTGGTTCACTGTGTCACTTTCCTCATCAGCAGGAATCACCTCAAAGGTATCAGTCTCCTGTTTCAATCCAATTAACTCTTCTCCTGACTGGAGCAGATTCATCCTGTTCCACTTTAATTTGTGGTAACCCTGGGTTTAATTGGTCAGACTGGTGCAAATTTTTGTTCCATTTTAATTTGAAAATTCTGGTTTGATTGGTCCAGATTGCACAATTCTTCCGTTCCATTTTAATTTGAGAATCTCTGGGTTGATTGGTCCAGACTGGTGCACAATTCTTCCTGTTCCATTTTAATTTGAGAAATCTCTGGGTTTGATTGGTCCAGACTGGTGCACAATTCTTCCATTTTAATTGAGAAATCTCGGGGTTGATTGGTCCAGACTGGTGCACAATTCTTCCTGTTCCATTTTAATTTGAGAAATCTGGGTCGATTGGTCCAGACTGGTGCACAATTCTTCCTGTTCCATTTTAATTTGAGAATCTCGGGGTTTGATTGGTCCAGACTGGTGCACAATCTTCCTGTTCCATTTTCATATTGAGAAATCTCGGGTTTGA